>NC_073240.2:12892500-13200000 GCF_029281585.2 Gorilla gorilla gorilla | reverse complement strand
CCCGTTCCATTTCCACTCCCGTTCCATTTCCACTCCCGTTCCATTTCCACTCCCGTTCCATTTCCACTCCCCTTCCATTTCCACTCCCCTTCCATTTCCACTCCCGTTCCATTTCCACTCCCCTTCCATTTCCACTCCCATTCCATTTCCACTCCCGTTCCATTTCCACTCCCCTTCCATTTCCACTCCCGTTCCATTTCCACTCCCCTTCCATTTCCACTCCCATTCCATTTCCACTCCCATTCCATTTCCACTCCCATTCCATTTCCACTCCCGTTCCATTTCCACTCCCGTTCCATTTCCACTCCCCTTCCATTTCCACTCCCGTTCCATTTCCACTCCCGTTCCATTTCCACTCCCGTTCCATTTCCACTCCCGTTCCATTTCCACTCCCGTTCCATTTCCACTCCCGTTCCATTTCCACTCCCGTTCCATTTCCTCTCCCGTTCCATTTCCACTCCCGTTCCATTTCCACTCCCATTCCCATTCCACTCCCGTTCCATTTCCACTCCCGTTCCATTTCCACTCCCGTTCCATTTCCACTCCCGTTCCATTTCCACTCCCGTTCCATTTCCACTCCCGTTCCATTTCCACTCCCGTTCCATTTCCACTCCCGTTCCATATCCTATCCCGTTCCATTTTCACTCCCGTTCCATTTCCACTCCCGTTCCATTTCCACTCCCGTTCCATTTGCACTCCCGTTCCATTTCCACTCCCGTTCCATTTCCACTCCCATTCCATTTCCACTCCCGTTCCATTTCCACTCCCCTTCCATTTCCACTCCCCTTCCATTTCCACTCCCGTTCCATTTCCACTCCCGTTCCATTTCCACTCCCGTTCCATTTCCACTCCCGTTCCATTTCCACTCCCGTTCCATTTCCACTCCCGTTCCATTTCCACTCCCGTTCCATTTCCACTCCCGTTCCATTTCCACTCCCCTTCCATTTCCACTCCCGTTCCATTTCCACTCCCGTTCCATTTCCACTCCCGTTCCATTTCCACTCCCGTTCCATTTCCACTCCCGTTCCATTTCCACTCCCGTTCCATTTCCACTCCCGTTCCATTTCCACTCCCGTTCCATTTCCACTCCCGTTCCATTTCCACTCCCGTTCCATTTCCACTCCCCTTCCATTTCCACTCCCGTTCCATTTCCACTCCCGTTCCATTTCCACTCCCGTTCCATTTCCACTCCCGTTCCATTTCCACTCCCGTTCCATTTACACTCCCGTTCCATTTCCACTCCCGTTCCATTTCCACTCCCGTTCCATTTCCACTCCCGTTCCATTTCCACTCCCGTTCCATTTCCTCTCCCGTTCCATTTCCTCTCCCGTTCCATTTCCACTCCCGTTCCCATTCCACTGCCGTTCCATTTCCACTCCCGTTCCATTTCCACTCCCCTTCCATTTCCACTCCCGTTCCATTTCCACTCCCGTTCCATTTCCACTCCCGTTCCATTTCCACTCCCGTTCCATTTCCACTCCCGTTCCATTTCCACTCCCCTTCCATTTCCACTCCCGTTCCATTTCCACTCCCCTTCCATTTCCACTCCCGTTCCATTTCCACTCCCGTTCCATTTCCACTCCCCTTCCATTTCCACTCCCGTTCCATTTCCACTCCCGTTCCATTTCCACTCCCGTTCCATTTCCACTCCCGTTCCATTTCCACTCCCCTTCCATTTCCACTCCCGTTCCATTTCCACTCCCGTTCCATTTCCACTCCCGTTCCATTTCCACTCCCATTCCATTTCCTCTCCCGTTCCATTTCCACTCCCATTCCATTTCCACTCCCTTTCCCATTCCACTGCCGTTCCATTTCCACTCCCGTTCCATTTCCACTCCCGTTCCATTTCCACTCCCGTTCCATTTCCACTCCCGTTCCATTTGCACTCCCGTTCCATTTCCACTCCCGTTCCATTTCCACTGCCGTTCCATTTCCACTCCCGTTCCATTTCCACTCCCGTTCCATTTCCACTCCCGTTCCATTTCCACTCCCGTTCCATTTCCACTCCCGTTCCATTTCCACTCCCCTTCCATTTCCACTCCCCTTCCATTTCCACTCCCGTTCCATTTCCACTCCCCTTCCATTTCCACTCCCCTTCCATTTCCACTCCCATTCCATTTCCACTCCCCTTCCATTTCCACTCCCGTTCCATTTCCACTCCCCTTCCATTTCCACTCCCATTCCATTTCCACTCCCATTCCATTTCCACTCCCGTTCCATTTCCACTCCCGTTCCATTTCCACTCCCGTTCCATTTCCACTCCCCTTCCATTTCCACTCCCGTTCCATTTCCACTCCCGTTCCATTTCCACTCCCGTTCCATTTCCACTCCCGTTCCATTTCCACTCCCGTTCCATTTCCACTCCCGTTCCATTTCCACTCCCGTTCCATTTCCTCTCCCGTTCCATTTCCACTCCCGTTCCATTTCCACTCCCATTCCCATTCCACTCCCGTTCCATTTCCACTCCCGTTCCATTTCCACTCCCGTTCCATTTCCATTCCCGTTCCATTTCCACTCCCGTTCCATTTCCACTCCCGTTCCATTTCCACTCCCGTTCCATTTCCACTCCCGTTCCATATCCTATCCCGTTCCATTTTCACTCCCGTTCCATTTCCACTCCCGTTCCATTTCCACTCCCGTTCCATTTGCACTCCCGTTCCATTTCCACTCCCGTTCCATTTCCACTCCCATTCCATTTCCACTCCCATTCCATTTCCACTCCCCTTCCATTTCCACTCCCCTTCCATTTCCACTCCCGTTCCATTTCCACTCCCGTTCCATTTCCACTCCCGTTCCATTTCCACTCCCGTTCCATTTCCACTCCCGTTCCATTTCCACTCCCGTTCCATTTCCACTCCCGTTCCATTTCCACTCCCGTTCCATTTCCACTCCCCTTCCATTTCCACTCCCGTTCCATTTCCACTCCCGTTCCATTTCCACTCCCGTTCCATTTCCACTCCCGTTCCATTTCCACTCCCGTTCCATTTCCACTCCCGTTCCATTTCCACTCCCGTTCCATTTCCACTCCCGTTCCATTTCCACTCCCGTTCCATTTCCACTCCCGTTCCATTTCCACTCCCGTTCCATATCCTATCCCGTTCCATTTCCACTCCCGTTCCATTTCCACTCCCGTTCCATTTCCACTCCCGTTCCATTTCCACTCCCCTTCCATTTCCACTCCCATTCCATTTCCACTCCCATTCCATTTCCACTCCCATTCCATTTCCACTCCCATTCCATTTCCACTCCCCTTCCATTTCCACTCCCCTTCCATTTCCACTCCCGTTCCATTTCCACTCCCGTTCCATTTCCACTCCCGTTCCATTTCCACTCCCGTTCCATTTCCACTCCCGTTCCATTTCCACTCCCGTTCCATTTCCACTCCCGTTCCATTTCCACTCCCGTTCCATTTCCACTCCCGTTCCATTTCCACTCCCGTTCCATTTCCACTCCCGTTACATTTGCACTCCCGTTCCATTTCCACTCCCGTTCCATTTCCACTCCCATTCCATTTCCACTCCCTTTCCATTTCCACTCCCCTTCCATTTCCACTCCCCTTCCATTTCCACTCCCGTTCCATTTCCACTCCCGTTCCATTTCCACTCCCGTTCCATTTCCCCTCCCGTTCCATTTCCACTCCCATTCCATTTCCTCTCCCGTTCCATTTCCACTCCCTTTCCATTTCCACTCACATTCCCATTCCACTCCCATTCCATTTCCACTCCCGTTCCATTTCCACTCCCGTTCCATTTCCACTCCCGTTCCATTTCCACTCCCGTTCCATTTCCACTCCCGTTCCATTTCCTCTCCCGTTCCATTTCCTCTCCCATTCCATTTCCACTCCCATTCCCATTCCACTGCCGTTCCATTTCCACTCCCGTTCCATTTCCACTCCCCTTCCATTTCCACTCCCGTTCCATTTCCACTCCCGTTCCATTTCCACTCCCGTTCCATTTCCACTCCCGTTCCATTTCCACTCCCGTTCCATTTCCACTCCCCTTCCATTTCCACTCCCGTTCCATTTCCACTCCCCTTCCATTTCCACTCCCGTTCCATTTCCACTCCCGTTCCATTTCCACTCCCATTCCATTTCCTCTCCCGTTCCATTTCCACTCCCATTCCATTTCCACTCCCTTTCCCATTCCACTGCCGTTCCATTTCCACTCCCGTTCCATTTCCACTCCCGTTCCATTTCCACTCCCGTTCCATTTCCACTCCCGTTCCATTTGCACTCCCGTTCCATTTCCACTCCCGTTCCATTTCCACTGCCGTTCCATTTCCACTCCCGTTCCATTTCCACTCCCGTTCCATTTCCACTCCCGTTCCATTTCCACTCCCGTTCCATTTCCACTCCCGTTCCATTTCCACTCCCCTTCCATTTCCACTCCCCTTCCATTTCCACTCCCGTTCCATTTCCACTCCCCTTCCATTTCCACTCCCCTTCCATTTCCACTCCCATTCCATTTCCACTCCCCTTCCATTTCCACTCCCGTTCCATTTCCACTCCCCTTCCATTTCCACTCCCATTCCATTTCCACTCCCATTCCATTTCCACTCCCGTTCCATTTCCACTCCCGTTCCATTTCCACTCCCGTTCCATTTCCACTCCCCTTCCATTTCCACTCCCGTTCCATTTCCACTCCCGTTCCATTTCCACTCCCGTTCCATTTCCACTCCCGTTCCATTTCCACTCCCGTTCCATTTCCACTCCCGTTCCATTTCCACTCCCGTTCCATTTCCTCTCCCGTTCCATTTCCACTCCCGTTCCATTTCCACTCCCGTTCCATTTCCACTCCCGTTCCATTTCCTCTCCCGTTCCATTTCCACTCCCGTTCCATTTCCACTCCCATTCCCATTCCACTCCCGTTCCATTTCCACTCCCGTTCCATTTCCACTCCCGTTCCATTTCCATTCCCGTTCCATTTCCACTCCCGTTCCATTTCCACTCCCGTTCCATTTCCACTCCCGTTCCATTTCCACTCCCGTTCCATATCCTATCCCGTTCCATTTTCACTCCCGTTCCATTTCCACTCCCGTTCCATTTCCACTCCCGTTCCATTTGCACTCCCGTTCCATTTCCACTCCCGTTCCATTTCCACTCCCATTCCATTTCCACTCCCATTCCATTTCCACTCCCCTTCCATTTCCACTCCCCTTCCATTTCCACTCCCGTTCCATTTCCACTCCCGTTCCATTTCCACTCCCGTTCCATTTCCACTCCCGTTCCATTTCCACTCCCGTTCCATTTCCACTCCCGTTCCATTTCCACTCCCGTTCCATTTCCACTCCCGTTCCATTTCCACTCCCCTTCCATTTCCACTCCCGTTCCATTTCCACTCCCGTTCCATTTCCACTCCCGTTCCATTTCCACTCCCGTTCCATTTCCACTCCCGTTCCATTTCCACTCCCGTTCCATTTCCACTCCCGTTCCATTTCCACTCCCGTTCCATTTCCACTCCCGTTCCATTTCCACTCCCGTTCCATTTCCACTCCCGTTCCATATCCTATCCCGTTCCATTTCCACTCCCGTTCCATTTCCACTCCCGTTCCATTTCCACTCCCGTTCCATTTCCACTCCCGTTCCATTTCCACTCCCCTTCCATTTCCACTCCCGTTCCATTTCCACTCCCGTTCCATTTCCACTCCCGTTCCATTTCCACTCCCGTTCCATTTCCACTCCCGTTCCATTTCCACTCCCGTTCCATTTCCACTCCCGTTCCATTTCCTCTCCCGTTCCATTTCCACTCCCGTTCCATTTCCACTCCCATTCCCATTCCACTCCCGTTCCATTTCCACTCCCGTTCCATTTCCACTCCCGTTCCATTTCCATTCCCGTTCCATTTCCACTCCCGTTCCATTTCCACTCCCGTTCCATTTCCACTCCCGTTCCATTTCCACTCCCGTTCCATATCCTATCCCGTTCCATTTTCACTCCCGTTCCATTTCCACTCCCGTTCCATTTCCACTCCCGTTCCATTTGCACTCCCGTTCCATTTCCACTCCCGTTCCATTTCCACTCCCATTCCATTTCCACTCCCATTCCATTTCCACTCCCCTTCCATTTCCACTCCCCTTCCATTTCCACTCCCGTTCCATTTCCACTCCCGTTCCATTTCCACTCCCGTTCCATTTCCACTCCCGTTCCATTTCCACTCCCGTTCCATTTCCACTCCCGTTCCATTTCCACTCCCGTTCCATTTCCACTCCCGTTCCATTTCCACTCCCCTTCCATTTCCACTCCCGTTCCATTTCCACTCCCGTTCCATTTCCACTCCCGTTCCATTTCCACTCCCGTTCCATTTCCACTCCCGTTCCATTTCCACTCCCGTTCCATTTCCACTCCCGTTCCATTTCCACTCCCGTTCCATTTCCACTCCCGTTCCATTTCCACTCCCGTTCCATTTCCACTCCCGTTCCATATCCTATCCCGTTCCATTTCCACTCCCGTTCCATTTCCACTCCCGTTCCATTTCCACTCCCGTTCCATTTCCACTCCCCTTCCATTTCCACTCCCATTCCATTTCCACTCCCATTCCATTTCCACTCCCATTCCATTTCCACTCCCATTCCATTTCCACTCCCCTTCCATTTCCACTCCCCTTCCATTTCCACTCCCGTTCCATTTCCACTCCCGTTCCATTTCCACTCCCGTTCCATTTCCACTCCCGTTCCATTTCCACTCCCGTTCCATTTCCACTCCCGTTCCATTTCCACTCCCGTTCCATTTCCACTCCCGTTCCATTTCCACTCCCGTTCCATTTCCACTCCCGTTCCATTTCCACTCCCGTTACATTTGCACTCCCGTTCCATTTCCACTCCCGTTCCATTTCCACTCCCATTCCATTTCCACTCCCTTTCCATTTCCACTCCCCTTCCATTTCCACTCCCCTTCCATTTCCACTCCCGTTCCATTTCCACTCCCGTTCCATTTCCACTCCCGTTCCATTTCCCCTCCCGTTCCATTTCCACTCCCATTCCATTTCCTCTCCCGTTCCATTTCCACTCCCTTTCCATTTCCACTCACATTCCCATTCCACTCCCATTCCATTTCCACTCCCGTTCCATTTCCACTCCCGTTCCATTTCCACTCCCGTTCCATTTCCACTCCCGTTCCATTTCCACTCCCGTTCCATTTCCTCTCCCGTTCCATTTCCTCTCCCATTCCATTTCCACTCCCATTCCCATTCCACTGCCGTTCCATTTCCACTCCCGTTCCATTTCCACTCCCCTTCCATTTCCACTCCCGTTCCATTTCCACTCCCGTTCCATTTCCACTCCCGTTCCATTTCCACTCCCGTTCCATTTCCACTCCCGTTCCATTTCCACTCCCCTTCCATTTCCACTCCCGTTCCATTTCCACTCCCGTTCCATTTCCACTCCCGTTCCATTTCCACTCCCGTTCCATTTCCACTCCCATTCCATTTCCTCTCCCGTTCCATTTCCACTCCCATTCCATTTCCACTCCCATTCCCATTCCACTGCCGTTCCATTTCCACTCCCCTTCCATTTCCACTCCCGTTCCATTTCCACTCCCGTTCCATTTCCTATCCCGTTCCATTTCCACTCCCGTTCCATTTCCACTCCCGTTCCATTTCCACTCCCGTTCCATTTGCACTCCCGTTCCATTTCCACTCCCATTCCATTTCCACTCCCATTCCATTTCCACTCCCGTTCCATTTCCACTCCCCTTCCATTTGCACTCCCCTTCCATTTCCACTCCCGTTCCATTTCCACTCCCGTTCCATTTCCACTCCCCTTCCATTTCCACTCCCGTTCCATTTCCACTCCCGTTCCATTTCCACTCCCATTCCATTTCCTCTCCCGTTCCATTTCCACTCCCATTCCATTTCCACTCCCATTCCCATTCCACTGCCGTTCCATTTCCACTCCCCTTCCATTTCCACTCCCGTTCCATTTCCACTCCCGTTCCATTTCCTATCCCGTTCCATTTCCACTCCCGTTCCATTTCCACTCCCGTTCCATTTCCACTCCCGTTCCATTTGCACTCCCGTTCCATTTCCACTCCCATTCCATTTCCACTCCCATTCCATTTCCACTCCCGTTCCATTTCCACTCCCCTTCCATTTGCACTCCCCTTCCATTTCCACTCCCGTTCCATTTCCACTTCCCTTCCATTTCCACTCCCATTCCATTTCCACTCCCATTCCATTTCCACTCCCTTTCCATTTCCACTCCCATTCCATTTCCACTCCCATTCCATTTCCACTCCCCTTCCATTTCCACTCCCCTTCCATTTCCACTCCCGTTCCATTTCCACTCCCGTTCCATTTCCACTCCCGTTCCATTTCCACTCCCGTTCCATTTCCACTCCCGTTCCATTTGCACTCCCGTTCCATTTCCACTCCCGTTCCATTTCCACTCCCGTTCCATTTGCACTCCCGTTCCATTTCCACTCCCGTTCCATTTCCACTCCCGTTCCATTTCCACTCCCGTTCCATTTCCACTCCCCTTCCATTTCCACTCCCCTTCCATTTCCACTCCCGTTCCATTTCCACTCCCGTTCCATTTCCACTCCCGTTCCATTTCCACTCCCGTTCCATTTCCACTCCCCTTCCATTTCCACTCCCGTTCCATTTCCACTCCCGTTCCATTTCCACTCCCGTTCCATTTCCACTCCCCTTCCATTTCCACTCCCGTTCCATTTCCACTCCCCTTCCATTTCCACTCCCCTTCCATTTCCACTCCCGTTCCATTTCCACTCCCGTTCCATTTCCACTCCCGTTCCATTTCCACTCCCGTTCCATTTCCACTCCCGTTCCATTTCCACTCCCGTTCCATTTCCACTCCCGTTCCATTTCCACTCCCGTTCCATATCCTATCCCGTTCCATTTCCACTCCCATTCCATTTCCACTCCCATTCCATTTTCACTCCCATTCCATTTCCTCTCCCATTCCATTTCCACTCCCGTTCCATTTCCACTCCCGTTCCATTTCCACTCCCGTTCCATTTCCTCTCCCGTTCCATTTCCTCTCCCATTCCATTTCCACTCCCATTCCCATTCCACTGCCGTTCCATTTCCACTCCCGTTCCATTTCCACTCCCCTTCCATTTCCACTCCCGTTCCATTTCCACTCCCGTTCCATATCCTATCCCGTTCCATTTCCACTCCCGTTCCATTTCCACTCCCGTTCCATTTCCACTCCCGTTCCATTTGCACTCCCGTTCCATTTCCACTCCCATTCCATTTCCACTCCCATTCCATTTCCACTCCCGTTCCATTTCCACTCCCGTTCCATTTCCACTCCCGTTCCATTTGCACTCCCGTTCCATTTCCACTCCCGTTCCATTTCCACTCCCGTTCCATTTGCACTCCCGTTCCATTTCCACTCCCGTTCCATTTCCACTCCCGTTCCATTTCCACTCCCGTTCCATTTCCACTCCCCTTCCATTTCCACTCCCGTTCCATTTCCACTCCCGTTCCATTTCCACTCCCGTTCCATTTCCACTCCCCTTCCATTTCCACTCCCGTTCCATTTCCACTCCCCTTCCATTTCCACTCCCCTTCCATTTCCACTCCCGTTCCATTTCCACTCCCGTTCCATTTCCACTCCCGTTCCATTTCCACTCCCATTCCATTTCCACTCCCGTTCCATTTCCACTCCCGTTCCATTTCCACTCCCGTTCCATTTCCACTCCCGTTCCATATCCTATCCCGTTCCATTTCCACTCCCATTCCATTTCCACTCCCATTCCATTTCCACTCCCATTCCATTTCCTCTCCCATTCCATTTCCACTCCCGTTCCATTTCCACTCCCGTTCCATTTCCACTCCCGTTCCATTTCCTCTCCCGTTCCATTTCCTCTCCCATTCCATTTCCACTCCCATTCCCATTCCACTGCCGTTCCATTTCCACTCCCGTTCCATTTCCACTCCCCTTCCATTTCCACTCCCGTTCCATTTCCACTCCCGTTCCATTTCCTATCCCGTTCCATTTCCACTCCCGTTCCATTTCCACTCCCGTTCCATTTCCACTCCCGTTCCATTTGCACTCCCGTTCCATTTCCACTCCCATTCCATTTCCACTCCCATTCCATTTCCACTCCCGTTCCATTTCCACTCCCCTTCCATTTGCACTCCCCTTCCATTTCCACTCCCGTTCCATTTCCACTTCCCTTCCATTTCCACTCCCATTCCATTTCCACTCCCATTCCATTTCCACTCCCTTTCCATTTCCACTCCCATTCCATTTCCACTCCCATTCCATTTCCACTCCCCTTCCATTTCCACTCCCCTTCCATTTCCACTCCCGTTCCATTTCCACTCCCGTTCCATTTCCACTCCCGTTCCATTTCCACTCCCGTTCCATTTCCACTCCCGTTCCATTTGCACTCCCGTTCCATTTCCACTCCCGTTCCATTTCCACTCCCATTCCATTTGCACTCCCGTTCCATTTCCACTCCCGTTCCATTTCCACTCCCATTCCATTTCCACTCCCGTTCCATTTCCACTCCCCTTCCATTTCCACTCCCCTTCCATTTCCACTCCCGTTCCATTTCCACTCCCGTTCCATTTCCACTCCCGTTCCATTTCCACTCCCCTTCCATTTCCACTCCCGTTCCATTTCCACTCCCGTTCCATTTCCACTCCCGTTCCATTTCCACTCCCCTTCCATTTCCACTCCCGTTCCATTTCCACTCCCCTTCCATTTCCACTCCCCTTCCATTTCCACTCCCGTTCCATTTCCACTCCCGTTCCATTTCCACTCCCGTTCCATTTCCACTCCCGTTCCATTTCCACTCCCGTTCCATTTCCACTCCCGTTCCATTTCCACTCCCGTTCCATTTCCACTCCCGTTCCATATCCTATCCCGTTCCATTTCCACTCCCATTCCATTTCCACTCCCATTCCATTTCCACTCCCATTCCATTTCCTCTCCCATTCCATTTCCACTCCCGTTCCATTTCCACTCCCGTTCCATTTCCACTCCCGTTCCATTTCCTCTCCCGTTCCATTTCCTCTCCCATTCCATTTCCACTCCCATTCCCATTCCACTGCCGTTCCATTTCCACTCCCGTTCCATTTCCACTCCCCTTCCATTTCCACTCCCGTTCCATTTCCACTCCCGTTCCATATCCTATCCCGTTCCATTTCCACTCCCGTTCCATTTCCACTCCCGTTCCATTTCCACTCCCGTTCCATTTGCACTCCCGTTCCATTTCCACTCCCATTCCATTTCCACTCCCATTCCATTTCCACTCCCGTTCCATTTCCACTCCCCTTCCATTTGCACTCCCCTTCCATTTCCACTCCCGTTCCATTTCCACTTCCCTTCCATTTCCACTCCCATTCCATTTCCACTCCCATTCCATTTCCACTCCCTTTCCATTTCCACTCCCATTCCATTTCCACTCCCATTCCATTTCCACTCCCCTTCCATTTCCACTCCCCTTCCATTTCCACTCCCGTTCCATTTCCACTCCCGTTCCATTTCCACTCCCGTTCCATTTCCACTCCCGTTCCATTTCCACTCCCGTTCCATTTGCACTCCCGTTCCATTTCCACTCCCGTTCCATTTCCACTCCCGTTCCATTTCCACTCCCGTTCCATTTCCACTCCCCTTCCATTTCCACTCCCCTTCCATTTCCACTCCCGTTCCATTTCCACTCCCCTTCCATTTCCACTCCCGTTCCATTTCCACTCCCATTCCATTTCCACTCCCATTCCATTTCCACTCCCGTTCCATTTCCACTCCCATTCCATTTCCACTCCCCTTCCATTTCCACTCCCCTTCCATTTCCACTCCCGTTCCATTTCCACTCCCGTTCCATTTCCACTCCCCTTCCATTTCCACTCCCGTTCCATTTCCACTCCCCTTCCATTTCCACTCCCCTTCCATTTCCACTCCCGTTCCATTTCCACTCCCGTTCCATTTCCACTCCCGTTCCATTTCCACTCCCGTTCCATTTCCACTCCCGTTCCATTTCCACTCCCGTTCCATTTCCACTCCCGTTCCATTTCCACTCCCGTTCCATATCCTATCCCGTTCCATTTCCACTCCCATTCCATTTCCACTCCCATTCCATTTCCACTCCCATTCCATTTCCTCTCCCATTCCATTTCCACTCCCGTTCCATTTCCACTCCCGTTCCATTTCCACTCCCGTTCCATTTCCTCTCCCGTTCCATTTCCTCTCCCATTCCATTTCCACTCCCATTCCCATTCCACTGCCGTTCCATTTCCACTCCCGTTCCATTTCCACTCCCCTTCCATTTCCACTCCCGTTCCATTTCCACTCCCGTTCCATTTCCACTCCCGTTCCATTTCCACTCCCGTTCCATTTCCACTCCCGTTCCATTTCCACTCCCCTTCCATTTCCACTCCCGTTCCATTTCCACTCCCCTTCCATTTCCACTCCCGTTCCATTTCCACTCCCGTTCCATTTCCACTCCCCTTCCATTTCCACTCCCGTTCCATTTCCACTTCCGTTCCATTTCCACTCCCGTTCCATTTCCACTCCCGTTCCATTTCCACTCCCGTTCCATTTCCACTCCCCTTCCATTTCCACTCCCGTTCCATTTCCACTCCCGTTCCATTTCCACTCCCGTTCCATTTCCACTCCCATTCCATTTCCTCTCCCGTTCCATTTCCACTCCCATTCCATTTCCACTCCCATTCCCATTCCACTGCCGTTCCATTTCCACTCCCGTTCCATTTCCACTCCCGTTCCATTTCCTCTCCCGTTCCATTTCCTCTCCCATTCCATTTCCACTCCCATTCCCATTCCACTGCCGTTCCATTTCCACTCCCGTTCCATTTCCACTCCCCTTCCATTTCCACTCCCGTTCCATTTCCACTCCCGTTCCATTTCCACTCCCGTTCCATTTCCACTCCCGTTCCATTTCCACTCCCGTTCCATTTCCACTCCCCTTCCATTTCCACTCCCGTTCCATTTCCACTCCCCTTCCATTTCCACTCCCGTTCCATTTCCACTCCCGTTCCATTTCCACTCCCCTTCCATTTCCACTCCCGTTCCATTTCCACTCCCGTTCCATTTCCACTCCCGTTCCATTTCCACTCCCGTTCCATATCCTATCCCGTTCCATTTCCACTCCCATTCCATTTCCACTCCCATTCCATTTCCACTCCCATTCCATTTCCTCTCCCATTCCATTTCCACTCCCGTTCCATTTCCACTCCCGTTCCATTTCCACTCCCGTTCCATTTCCTCTCCCGTTCCATTTCCTCTCCCATTCCATTTCCACTCCCATTCCCATTCCACTGCCGTTCCATTTCCACTCCCGTTCCATTTCCACTCCCCTTCCATTTCCACTCCCGTTCCATTTCCACTCCCGTTCCATTTCCACTCCCGTTCCATTTCCACTCCCGTTCCATTTCCACTCCCGTTCCATTTCCACTCCCCTTCCATTTCCACTCCCGTTCCATTTCCACTCCCCTTCCATTTCCACTCCCGTTCCATTTCCACTCCCGTTCCATTTCCACTCCCCTTCCATTTCCACTCCCGTTCCATTTCCACTTCCGTTCCATTTCCACTCCCGTTCCATTTCCACTCCCGTTCCATTTCCACTCCCGTTCCATTTCCACTCCCCTTCCATTTCCACTCCCGTTCCATTTCCACTCCCGTTCCATTTCCACTCCCGTTCCATTTCCACTCCCATTCCATTTCCTCTCCCGTTCCATTTCCACTCCCATTCCATTTCCACTCCCATTCCCATTCCACTGCCGTTCCATTTCCACTCCCGTTCCATTTCCACTCCCGTTCCATTTCCTCTCCCGTTCCATTTCCTCTCCCATTCCATTTCCACTCCCATTCCCATTCCACTGCCGTTTCATTTCCACTCCCGTTCCATTTCCACTCCCCTTCCATTTCCACTCCCGTTCCATTTCCACTCCCGTTCCATTTCCACTCCCGTTCCATTTCCACTCCCGTTCCATTTCCACTCCCGTTCCATTTCCACTCCCCTTCCATTTCCACTCCCGTTCCATTTCCACTCCCCTTCCATTTCCACTCCCGTTCCATTTCCACTCCCGTTCCATTTCCACTCCCCTTCCATTTCCACTCCCGTTCCATTTCCACTTCCGTTCCATTTCCACTCCCGTTCCATTTCCACTCCCGTTCCATTTCCACTCCCGTTCCATTTCCACTCCCCTTCCATTTCCACTCCCGTTCCATTTCCACTCCCGTTCCATTTCCACTCCCGTTCCATTTCCACTCCCATTCCATTTCCTCTCCCGTTCCATTTCCACTCCCATTCCATTTCCACTCCCATTCCCATTCCACTGCCGTTCCATTTCCACTCCCCTTCCATTTCCACTCCCGTTCCATTTCCACTCCCGTTCCATTTCCTATCCCGTTCCATTTCCACTCCCGTTCCATTTCCACTCCCGTTCCATTTCCACTCCCGTTCCATTTGCACTCCCGTTCCATTTCCACTCCCATTCCATTTCCACTCCCATTCCATTTCCACTCCCGTTCCATTTCCACTCCCCTTCCATTTGCACTCCCCTTCCATTTCCACTCCCGTTCCATTTCCACTCCCGTTCCATTTCCACTCCCCTTCCATTTCCACTCCCGTTCCATTTCCACTCCCGTTCCATTTCCACTCCCATTCCATTTCCTCTCCCGTTCCATTTCCACTCCCATTCCATTTCCACTCCCATTCCCATTCCACTGCCGTTCCATTTCCACTCCCCTTCCATTTCCACTCCCGTTCCATTTCCACTCCCGTTCCATTTCCTATCCCGTTCCATTTCCACTCCCGTTCCATTTCCACTCCCGTTCCATTTCCACTCCCGTTCCATTTGCACTCCCGTTCCATTTCCACTCCCATTCCATTTCCACTCCCATTCCATTTCCACTCCCGTTCCATTTCCACTCCCCTTCCATTTGCACTCCCCTTCCATTTCCACTCCCGTTCCATTTCCACTTCCCTTCCATTTCCACTCCCATTCCATTTCCACTCCCATTCCATTTCCACTCCCTTTCCATTTCCACTCCCATTCCATTTCCACTCCCAT
The DNA here is from genome assembly GCF_029281585.2 of Gorilla gorilla gorilla. Classification (NCBI taxonomy): domain Eukaryota; kingdom Metazoa; phylum Chordata; class Mammalia; order Primates; family Hominidae; genus Gorilla; species Gorilla gorilla. The sequence goes on along the minus strand of NC_073240.2, from coordinate 13,185,001 downwards.
TCCATTTCCACTCCCCTTCCATTTCCACTCCCCTTCCATTTCCACTCCCGTTCCATTTCCACTCCCGTTCCATTTCCACTCCCGTTCCATTTCCACTCCCGTTCCATTTCCACTCCCGTTCCATTTGCACTCCCGTTCCATTTCCACTCCCGTTCCATTTCCACTCCCGTTCCATTTGCACTCCCGTTCCATTTCCACTCCCGTTCCATTTCCACTCCCGTTCCATTTCCACTCCCGTTCCATTTCCACTCCCCTTCCATTTCCACTCCCCTTCCATTTCCACTCCCGTTCCATTTCCACTCCCGTTCCATTTCCACTCCCGTTCCATTTCCACTCCCGTTCCATTTCCACTCCCCTTCCATTTCCACTCCCGTTCCATTTCCACTCCCGTTCCATTTCCACTCCCGTTCCATTTCCACTCCCCTTCCATTTCCACTCCCGTTCCATTTCCACTCCCCTTCCATTTCCACTCCCCTTCCATTTCCACTCCCGTTCCATTTCCACTCCCGTTCCATTTCCACTCCCGTTCCATTTCCACTCCCGTTCCATTTCCACTCCCGTTCCATTTCCACTCCCGTTCCATTTCCACTCCCGTTCCATTTCCACTCCCGTTCCATATCCTATCCCGTTCCATTTCCACTCCCATTCCATTTCCACTCCCATTCCATTTTCACTCCCATTCCATTTCCTCTCCCATTCCATTTCCACTCCCGTTCCATTTCCACTCCCGTTCCATTTCCACTCCCGTTCCATTTCCTCTCCCGTTCCATTTCCTCTCCCATTCCATTTCCACTCCCATTCCCATTCCACTGCCGTTCCATTTCCACTCCCGTTCCATTTCCACTCCCCTTCCATTTCCACTCCCGTTCCATTTCCACTCCCGTTCCATATCCTATCCCGTTCCATTTCCACTCCCGTTCCATTTCCACTCCCGTTCCATTTCCACTCCCGTTCCATTTGCACTCCCGTTCCATTTCCACTCCCATTCCATTTCCACTCCCATTCCATTTCCACTCCCGTTCCATTTCCACTCCCCTTCCATTTGCACTCCCCTTCCATTTCCACTCCCGTTCCATTTCCACTTCCCTTCCATTTCCACTCCCATTCCATTTCCACTCCCATTCCATTTCCACTCCCTTTCCATTTCCACTCCCATTCCATTTCCACTCCCATTCCATTTCCACTCCCCTTCCATTTCCACTCCCCTTCCATTTCCACTCCCGTTCCATTTCCACTCCCGTTCCATTTCCACTCCCGTTCCATTTCCACTCCCGTTCCATTTCCACTCCCGTTCCATTTGCACTCCCGTTCCATTTCCACTCCCGTTCCATTTCCACTCCCGTTCCATTTCCACTCCCGTTCCATTTCCACTCCCCTTCCATTTCCACTCCCCTTCCATTTCCACTCCCCTTCCATTTCCACTCCCCTTCCATTTCCACTCCCGTTCCATTTCCACTCCCGTTCCATTTCCACTCCCCTTCCATTTCCACTCCCGTTCCATTTCCACTCCCCTTCCATTTCCACTCCCCTTCCATTTCCACTCCCGTTCCATTTCCACTCCCGTTCCATTTCCACTCCCGTTCCATTTCCACTCCCGTTCCATTTCCACTCCCGTTCCATTTCCACTCCCGTTCCATTTCCACTCCCGTTCCATTTCCACTCCCGTTCCATATCCTATCCCGTTCCATTTCCACTCCCATTCCATTTCCACTCCCATTCCATTTCCACTCCCATTCCATTTCCTCTCCCATTCCATTTCCACTCCCGTTCCATTTCCACTCCCGTTCCATTTCCACTCCCGTTCCATTTCCTCTCCCGTTCCATTTCCTCTCCCATTCCATTTCCACTCCCATTCCCATTCCACTGCCGTTCCATTTCCACTCCCGTTCCATTTCCACTCCCCTTCCATTTCCACTCCCGTTCCATTTCCACTCCCGTTCCATTTCCACTCCCGTTCCATTTCCACTCCCGTTCCATTTCCACTCCCGTTCCATTTCCACTCCCCTTCCATTTCCACTCCCGTTCCATTTCCACTCCCCTTCCATTTCCACTCCCGTTCCATTTCCACTCCCGTTCCATTTCCACTCCCCTTCCATTTCCACTCCCGTTCCATTTCCACTTCCGTTCCATTTCCACTCCCGTTCCATTTCCACTCCCGTTCCATTTCCACTCCCGTTCCATTTCCACTCCCCTTCCATTTCCACTCCCGTTCCATTTCCACTCCCGTTCCATTTCCACTCCCGTTCCATTTCCACTCCCATTCCATTTCCTCTCCCGTTCCATTTCCACTCCCATTCCATTTCCACTCCCATTCCCATTCCACTGCCGTTCCATTTCCACTCCCGTTCCATTTCCACTCCCGTTCCATTTCCTCTCCCGTTCCATTTCCTCTCCCATTCCATTTCCACTCCCATTCCCATTCCACTGCCGTTCCATTTCCACTCCCGTTCCATTTCCACTCCCCTTCCATTTCCACTCCCGTTCCATTTCCACTCCCGTTCCATTTCCACTCCCGTTCCATTTCCACTCCCGTTCGATTTCCACTCCCGTTCCATTTCCACTCCCCTTCCATTTCCACTCCCGTTCCATTTCCACTCCCCTTCCATTTCCACTCCCGTTCCATTTCCACTCCCGTTCCATTTCCACTCCCCTTCCATTTCCACTCCCGTTCCATTTCCACTTCCGTTCCATTTCCACTCCCGTTCCATTTCCACTCCCGTTCCATTTCCACTCCCGTTCCATTTCCACTCCCCTTCCATTTCCACTCCCGTTCCATTTCCACTCCCGTTCCATTTCCACTCCCGTTCCATTTCCACTCCCATTCCATTTCCTCTCCCGTTCCATTTCCACTCCCATTCCATTTCCACTCCCATTCCCATTCCACTGCCGTTCCATTTCCACTCCCGTTCCATTTCCACTCCCATTCCATTTCCTCTCCCATTCCATTTCCACTCCCGTTCCATTTCCACTCCCGTTCCATTTCCACTCCCGTTCCATTTCCTCTCCCGTTCCATTTCCTCTCCCATTCCATTTCCACTCCCATTCCCATTCCACTGCCGTTCCATTTCCACTCCCGTTCCATTTCCACTCCCGTTCCATTTCCACTCCCGTTCCATATCCTATCCCGTTCCATTTCCACTCCCGTTCCATTTCCACTCCCGTTCCATTTCCACTCCCGTTCCATTTGCACTCCCGTTCCATTTCCACTCCCATTCCATTTCCACTCCCATTCCATTTCCACTCCCGTTCCATTTCCACTCCCCTTCCATTTGCACTCCCCTTCCATTTCCACTCCCGTTCCATTTCCACTTCCCTTCCATTTCCACTCCCATTCCATTTCCACTCCCATTCCATTTCCACTCCCTTTCCATTTCCACTCCCATTCCATTTCCACTCCCATTCCATTTCCACTCCCCTTCCATTTCCACTCCCCTTCCATTTCCACTCCCGTTCCATTTCCACTCCCGTTCCATTTCCACTCCCGTTCCATTTCCACTCCCGTTCCATTTCCACTCCCGTTCCATTTGCACTCCCGTTCCATTTCCACTCCCGTTCCATTTCCACTCCCGTTCCATTTCCACTCCCGTTCCATTTCCACTCCCCTTCCATTTCCACTCCCCTTCCATTTCCACTCCCGTTCCATTTCCACTCCCCTTCCATTTCCACTCCCGTTCCATTTCCACTCCCATTCCATTTCCACTCCCATTCCATTTCCACTCCCGTTCCATTTCCACTCCCATTCCATTTCCACTCCCCTTCCATTTCCACTCCCCTTCCATTTCCACTCCCGTTCCATTTCCACTCCCGTTCCATTTCCACTCCCCTTCCATTTCCACTCCCGTTCCATTTCCACTCCCCTTCCATTTCCACTCCCCTTCCATTTCCACTCCCGTTCCATTTCCACTCCCGTTCCATTTCCACTCCCGTTCCATTTCCACTCCCGTTCCATTTCCACTCCCGTTCCATTTCCACTCCCGTTCCATTTCCACTCCCGTTCCATTTCCACTCCCGTTCCATATCCTATCCCGTTCCATTTCCACTCCCATTCCATTTCCACTCCCATTCCATTTCCACTCCCATTCCATTTCCTCTCCCATTCCATTTCCACTCCCGTTCCATTTCCACTCCCGTTCCATTTCCACTCCCGTTCCATTTCCTCTCCCGTTCCATTTCCTCTCCCATTCCATTTCCACTCCCATTCCCATTCCACTGCCGTTCCATTTCCACTCCCGTTCCATTTCCACTCCCCTTCCATTTCCACTCCCGTTCCATTTCCACTCCCGTTCCATTTCCACTCCCGTTCCATTTCCACTCCCGTTCCATTTCCACTCCCGTTCCATTTCCACTCCCCTTCCATTTCCACTCCCGTTCCATTTCCACTCCCCTTCCATTTCCACTCCCGTTCCATTTCCACTCCCGTTCCATTTCCACTCCCCTTCCATTTCCACTCCCGTTCCATTTCCACTTCCGTTCCATTTCCACTCCCGTTCCATTTCCACTCCCGTTCCATTTCCACTCCCGTTCCATTTCCACTCCCCTTCCATTTCCACTCCCGTTCCATTTCCACTCCCGTTCCATTTCCACTCCCGTTCCATTTCCACTCCCATTCCATTTCCTCTCCCGTTCCATTTCCACTCCCATTCCATTTCCACTCCCATTCCCATTCCACTGCCGTTCCATTTCCACTCCCGTTCCATTTCCACTCCCGTTCCATTTCCACTCCCGTTCCATTTCCACTCCCGTTCCATTTGCACTCCCGTTCCATTTCCACTCCCGTTACATTTCCACTGCCGTTCCATTTCCACTCCCGTTCCATTTCCACTCCCGTTCCATTTCCACTCCCGTTCCATTTCCACTCCCGTTCCATTTCCACTCCCGTTCCATTTCCACTCCCCTTCCATTTCCACTCCCCTTCCATTTCCACTCCCGTTCCATTTCCACTCCCCTTCCATTTCCACTCCCCTTCCATTTCCACTCCCCTTCCATTTCCACTCCCCTTCCATTTCCACTCCCGTTCCATTTCCACTCCCCTTCCATTTCCACTCCCCTTCCATTTCCACTCCCGTTCCATATCCTATCCCGTTCCATTTTCACTCCCGTTCCATTTCCACTCCCGTTCCATTTCCACTCCCGTTCCATTTGCACTCCCGTTCCATTTCCACTCCCGTTCCATTTCCACTCCCATTCCATTTCCACTCCCATTCCATTTCCACTCCCCTTCCATTTCCACTCCCCTTCCATTTCCACTCCCGTTCCATTTCCACTCCCGTTCCATTTCCACTCCCGTTCCATTTCCACTCCCGTTCCATTTCCACTCCCGTTCCATTTCCACTCCCGTTCCATTTCCACTCCCGTTCCATTTCCACTCCCGTTCCATTTCCACTCCCCTTCCATTTCCACTCCCGTTCCATTTCCACTCCCGTTCCATTTCCACTCCCGTTCCATTTCCACTCCCGTTCCATTTCCACTCCCGTTCCATTTCCACTCCCGTTCCATTTCCACTCCCGTTCCATTTCCACTCCCGTTCCATTTCCACTCCCGTTCCATTTCCACTCCCGTTCCATTTCCACTCCCGTTCCATATCCTATCCCGTTCCATTTCCACTCCCGTTCCATTTCCACTCCCGTTCCATTTCCACTCCCGTTCCATTTGCACTCCCGTTCCATTTCCACTCCCATTCCATTTCCACTCCCGTTCCATTTCCACTCCCGTTCCATTTCCACTCCCCTTCCATTTCCACTCCCCTTCCATTTCCACTCCCGTTCCATTTCCACTCCCCTTCCATTTCCACTCCCATTCCATTTCCACTCCCATTCCATTTCCACTCCCCTTCCATTTCCACTCCCATTCCATTTCCACTCCCCTTCCATTTCCACTCCCCTTCCATTTCCACTCCCGTTCCATTTCCACTCCCGTTCCATTTCCACTCCCGTTCCATTTCCACTCCCGTTCCATTTCCACTCCCGTTCCATTTCCACTCCCGTTCCATTTCCACTCCCGTTCCATTTCCACTCCCGTTCCATTTCCACTCCCGTTCCATTTCCACTCCCGTTCCATTTCCACTCCCGTTCCATTTCCACTCCCGTTACATTTGCACTCCCGTTCCATTTCCACTCCCGTTCCATTTCCACTCCCATTCCATTTCCACTCCCATTCCATTTCCACTCCCCTTCCATTTCCACTCCCCTTCCATTTCCACTCCCGTTCCATTTCCACTCCCGTTCCATTTCCACTCCCGTTCCATTTCCCCTCCCGTTCCATTTCCACTCCCATTCCATTTCCACTCCCCTTCCATTTCCACTCCCGTTCCATTTCCACTCCCGATCCATTTCCACTCCCGTTCCATTTCCACTCCCGTTCCATTTCCACTCCCGTTCCATTTCCACTCCCGTTCCATTTCCACTCCCGTTCCATTTCCACTCCCGTTCCATATCCTATCCCGTTCCATTTCCACTCCCATTCCATTTCCACTCCCATTCCATTTCCACTCCCATTCCATTTCCTCTCCCATTCCATTTCCACTCCCGTTCCATTTCCACTCCCGTTCCATTTCCACTCCCGTTCCATTTCCTCTCCCGTTCCATTTCCTCTCCCATTCCATTTCCACTCCCATTCCCATTCCACTGCCGTTCCATTTCCACTCCCGTTCCATTTCCACTCCCCTTCCATTTCCACTCCCGTTCCATTTCCACTCCCGTTCCATTTCCACTCCCGTTCCATTTCCACTCCCGTTCCATTTCCACTCCCGTTCCATTTCCACTCCCCTTCCATTTCCACTCCCGTTCCATTTCCACTCCCCTTCCATTTCCACTCCCGTTCCATTTCCACTCCCGTTCCATTTCCACTCCCCTTCCATTTCCACTCCCGTTCCATTTCCACTTCCGTTCCATTTCCACTCCCGTTCCATTTCCACTCCCGTTCCATTTCCACTCCCGTTCCATTTCCACTCCCCTTCCATTTCCACTCCCGTTCCATTTCCACTCCCGTTCCATTTCCACTCCCGTTCCATTTCCACTCCCATTCCATTTCCTCTCCCGTTCCATTTCCACTCCCATTCCATTTCCACTCCCATTCCCATTCCACTGCCGTTCCATTTCCACTCCCGTTCCATTTCCACTCCCGTTCCATTTCCACTCCCGTTCCATTTCCACTCCCGTTCCATTTCCACTCCCGTTCCATTTCCACTCCCGTTCCATTTCCACTCCCGTTCCATTTCCACTCCCGTTCCATTTCCACTCCCGTTCCATTTCCACTCCCGTTACATTTGCACTCCCGTTCCATTTCCACTCCCGTTCCATTTCCACTCCCATTCCATTTCCACTCCCATTCCATTTCCACTCCCCTTCCATTTCCACTCCCCTTCCATTTCCACTCCCGTTCCATTTCCACTCCCGTTCCATTTCCACTCCCGTTCCATTTCCCCTCCCGTTCCATTTCCACTCCCATTCCATTTCCACTCCCCTTCCATTTCCACTCCCGTTCCATTTCCACTCCCGATCCATTTCCACTCCCGTTCCATTTCCACTCCCGTTCCATTTCCACTCCCGTTCCATTTCCACTCCCGTTCCATTTCCACTCCCGTTCCATTTCCACTCCCGTTCCATATCCTATCCCGTTCCATTTCCACTCCCATTCCATTTCCACTCCCATTCCATTTCCACTCCCATTCCATTTCCTCTCCCATTCCATTTCCACTCCCGTTCCATTTCCACTCCCGTTCCATTTCCACTCCCGTTCCATTTCCTCTCCCGTTCCATTTCCTCTCCCATTCCATTTCCACTCCCATTCCCATTCCACTGCCGTTCCATTTCCACTCCCGTTCCATTTCCACTCCCCTTCCATTTCCACTCCCGTTCCATTTCCACTCCCGTTCCATTTCCACTCCCGTTCCATTTCCACTCCCGTTCCATTTCCACTCCCGTTCCATTTCCACTCCCCTTCCATTTCCACTCCCGTTCCATTTCCACTCCCCTTCCATTTCCACTCCCGTTCCATTTCCACTCCCGTTCCATTTCCACTCCCCTTCCATTTCCACTCCCGTTCCATTTCCACTTCCGTTCCATTTCCACTCCCGTTCCATTTCCACTCCCGTTCCATTTCCACTCCCGTTCCATTTCCACTCCCCTTCCATTTCCACTCCCGTTCCATTTCCACTCCCGTTCCATTTCCACTCCCGTTCCATTTCCACTCCCATTCCATTTCCTCTCCCGTTCCATTTCCACTCCCATTCCATTTCCACTCCCATTCCCATTCCACTGCCGTTCCATTTCCACTCCCGTTCCATTTCCACTCCCGTTCCATTTCCACTCCCGTTCCATTTCCACTCCCGTTCCATTTGCACTCCCGTTCCATTTCCACTCCCGTTCCATTTCCACTGCCGTTCCATTTCCACTCCCGTTCCATTTCCACTCCCGTTCCATTTCCACTCCCGTTCCATTTCCACTCCCGTTCCATTTCCACTCCCGTTCCATTTCCACTCCCCTTCCATTTCCACTCCCCTTCCATTTCCACTCCCGTTCCATTTCCACTCCCCTTCCATTTCCACTCCCCTTCCATTTCCACTCCCCTTCCATTTCCACTCCCCTTCCATTTCCACTCCCGTTCCATTTCCACTCCCCTTCCATTTCCACTCCCCTTCCATTTCCACTCCCGTTCCATTTCCACTCCCCTTCCATTTCCACTCCCATTCCATTTCCACTCCCATTCCATTTCCACTCCCATTCCATTTCCACTCCCGTTCCATTTCCACTCCCGTTCCATTTCCACTCCCCTTCCATTTCCACTCCCGTTCCATTTCCACTCCCGTTCCATTTCCACTCCCGTTCCATTTCCACTCCCGTTCCATTTCCACTCCCGTTCCATTTCCACTCCCGTTCCATTTCCACTCCCCTTCCATTTCCTCTCCCGTTCCATTTCCACTCCCGTTCCATTTCCACTCCCATTCCCATTCCACTCCCGTTCCATTTCCACTCCCGTTCCATTTCCACTCCCGTTCCATTTCCATTCCCGTTCCATTTCCACTCCCGTTCCATTTCCACTCCCGTTCCATTTCCACTCCCGTTCCATTTCCACTCCCGTTCCATATCCTATCCCGTTCCATTTTCACTCCCGTTCCATTTCCACTCCCGTTCCATTTCCACTCCCGTTCCATTTGCACTCCCGTTCCATTTCCACTCCCGTTCCATTTCCACTCCCATTCCATTTCCACTCCCATTCCATTTCCACTCCCCTTCCATTTCCACTCCCCTTCCATTTCCACTCCCGTTCCATTTCCACTCCCGTTCCATTTCCACTCCCGTTCCATTTCCACTCCCGTTCCATTTCCACTCCCGTTCCATTTCCACTCCCGTTCCATTTCCACTCCCGTTCCATTTCCACTCCCGTTCCATTTCCACTCCCCTTCCATTTCCACTCCCGTTCCATTTCCACTCCCGTTCCATTTCCACTCCCGTTCCATTTCCACTCCCGTTCCATTTCCACTCCCGTTCCATTTCCACTCCCGTTCCATTTCCACTCCCGTTCCATTTCCACTCCCGTTCCATTTCCACTCCCGTTCCATTTCCACTCCCGTTCCATTTCCACTCCCGTTCCATATCCTATCCCGTTCCATTTCCACTCCCGTTCCATTTCCACTCCCGTTCCATTTCCACTCCCGTTCCATTTGCACTCCCGTTCCATTTCCACTCCCATTCCATTTCCACTCCCGTTCCATTTCCACTCCCGTTCCATTTCCACTCCCCTTCCATTTCCACTCCCCTTCCATTTCCACTCCCGTTCCATTTCCACTCCCCTTCCATTTCCACTCCCATTCCATTTCCACTCCCATTCCATTTCCACTCCCCTTCCATTTCCACTCCCATTCCATTTCCACTCCCCTTCCATTTCCACTCCCCTTCCATTTCCACTCCCGTTCCATTTCCACTCCCGTTCCATTTCCACTCCCGTTCCATTTCCACTCCCGTTCCATTTCCACTCCCGTTCCATTTCCACTCCCGTTCCATTTCCACTCCCGTTCCATTTCCACTCCCGTTCCATTTCCACTCCCGTTCCATTTCCACTCCCGTTCCATTTCCACTCCCGTTCCATTTCCACTCCCGTTACATTTGCACTCCCGTTCCATTTCCACTCCCGTTCCATTTCCACTCCCGTTCCATTTCCACTCCCATTCCATTTCCACTCCCCTTCCATTTCCACTCCCCTTCCATTTCCACTCCCGTTCCATTTCCACTCCCGTTCCATTTCCACTCCCGTTCCATTTCCCCTCCCGTTCCATTTCCACTCCCATTCCATTTCCTCTCCCGTTCCATTTCCACTCCCTTTCCATTTCCACTCACATTCCCATTCCACTCCCATTCCATTTCCAGTCCCGTTCCATTTCCACTCCCGTTCCATTTCCACTCCCGTTCCATTTCCACTCCCGTTCCATTTCCACTCCCGTTCCATTTCCACTCCCGTTCCATTTCCTCTCCCGTTCCATTTCCTCTCCCATTCCATTTCCACTCCCATTCCCATTCCACTGCCGTTCCATTTCCACTCCCGTTCCATTTCCACTCCCCTTCCATTTCCACTCCCGTTCCATTTCCACTCCCGTTCCATTTCCACTCCCGTTCCATTTCCACTCCCGTTCCATTTCCACTCCCGTTCCATTTCCACTCCCCTTCCATTTCCACTCCCGTTCCATTTCCACTCCCCTTCCATTTCCACTCCCGTTCCATTTCCACTCCCGTTCCATTTCCACTCCCCTTCCATTTCCACTCCCGTTCCATTTCCACTCCCGTTCCATTTCCACTCCCGTTCCATTTCCACTCCCGTTCCATTTCCACTCCCGTTCCATTTCCACTCCCCTTCCATTTCCACTCCCGTTCCATTTCCACTCCCGTTCCATTTCCACTCCCGTTCCATTTCCACTCCCATTCCATTTCCTCTCCCGTTCCATTTCCACTCCCATTCCATTTCCACTCCCATTCCCATTCCACTGCCGTTCCATTTCCACTCCCGTTCCATTTCCACTCCCGTTCCATTTCCACTCCCGTTCCATTTCCACTCCCGTTCCATTTGCACTCCCGTTCCATTTCCACTCCCGTTCCATTTCCACTGCCGTTCCATTTCCACTCCCGTTCCATTTCCACTCCCGTTCCATTTCCACTCCCGTTCCATTTCCACTCCCGTTCCATTTCCACTCCCGTTCCATTTCCACTCCCCTTCCATTTCCACTCCCCTTCCATTTCCACTCCCGTTCCATTTCCACTCCCCTTCCATTTCCACTCCCATTCCATTTCCACTCCCGTTCCATTTCCACTCCCCTTCCATTTCCACTCCCGTTCCATTTCCACTCCCCTTCCATTTCCACTCCCATTCCATTTCCACTCCCATTCCATTTCCACTCCCATTCCATTTCCACTCCCGTTCCATTTCCACTCCCGTTCCATTTCCACTCCCCTTCCATTTCCACTCCCGTTCCATTTCCACTCCCGTTCCATTTCCACTCCCGTTCCATTTCCACTCCCGTTCCATTTCCACTCCCGTTCCATTTCCACTCCCGTTCCATTTCCACTCCCGTTCCATTTCCTCTCCCGTTCCATTTCCACTCCCGTTCCATTTCCACTCCCATTCCCATTCCACTCCCGTTCCATTTCCACTCCCGTTCCATTTCCACTCCCGTTCCATTTCCACTCCCGTTCCATTTCCACTCCCGTTCCATTTCCACTCCCGTTCCATTTCCACTCCCGTTCCATTTCCACTCCCGTTCCATATCCTATCCCGTTCCATTTTCACTCCCGTTCCATTTCCACTCCCGTTCCATTTCCACTCCCGTTCCATTTGCACTCCCGTTCCATTTCCACTCCCGTTCCATTTCCACTCCCATTCCATTTCCACTCCCGTTCCATTTCCACTCCCCTTCCATTTCCACTCCCCTTCCATTTCCACTCCCGTTCCATTTCCACTCCCGTTCCATTTCCACTCCCGTTCCATTTCCACTCCCGTTCCATTTCCACTCCCGTTCCATTTCCACTCCCGTTCCATTTCCACTCCCGTTCCATTTCCACTCCCGTTCCATTTCCACTCCCCTTCCATTTCCACTCCCGTTCCATTTCCACTCCCGTTCCATTTCCACTCCCGTTCCATTTCCACTCCCGTTCCATTTCCACTCCCGTTCCATTTCCACTCCCGTTCCATTTCCACTCCCGTTCCATTTCCACTCCCGTTCCATTTCCACTCCCGTTCCATTTCCACTCCCGTTCCATTTCCACTCCCCTTCCATTTCCACTCCCGTTCCATTTCCACTCCCGTTCCATTTCCACTCCCGTTCCATTTCCACTCCCGTTCCATTTCCACTCCCGTTCCATTTACACTCCCGTTCCATTTCCACTCCCGTTCCATTTCCACTCCCGTTCCATTTCCACTCCCGTTCCATTTCCACTCCCGTTCCATTTCCTCTCCCGTTCCATTTCCTCTCCCGTTCCATTTCCACTCCCGTTCCCATTCCACTGCCGTTCCATTTCCACTCCCGTTCCATTTCCACTCCCCTTCCATTTCCACTCCCGTTCCATTTCCACTCCCGTTCCATTTCCACTCCCGTTCCATTTCCACTCCCGTTCCATTTCCACTCCCGTTCCATTTCCACTCCCCTTCCATTTCCACTCCCGTTCCATTTCCACTCCCCTTCCATTTCCACTCCCGTTCCATTTCCACTCCCGTTCCATTTCCACTCCCCTTCCATTTCCACTCCCGTTCCATTTCCACTCCCGTTCCATTTCCACTCCCGTTCCATTTCCACTCCCGTTCCATTTCCACTCCCCTTCCATTTCCACTCCCGTTCCATTTCCACTCCCGTTCCATTTCCACTCCCGTTCCATTTCCACTCCCATTCCATTTCCTCTCCCGTTCCATTTCCACTCCCATTCCATTTCCACTCCCTTTCCCATTCCACTGCCGTTCCATTTCCACTCCCGTTCCATTTCCACTCCCGTTCCATTTCCACTCCCGTTCCATTTCCACTCCCGTTCCATTTGCACTCCCGTTCCATTTCCACTCCCGTTCCATTTCCACTGCCGTTCCATTTCCACTCCCGTTCCATTTCCACTCCCGTTCCATTTCCACTCCCGTTCCATTTCCACTCCCGTTCCATTTCCACTCCCGTTCCATTTCCACTCCCCTTCCATTTCCACTCCCCTTCCATTTCCACTCCCGTTCCATTTCCACTCCCCTTCCATTTCCACTCCCCTTCCATTTCCACTCCCATTCCATTTCCACTCCCCTTCCATTTCCACTCCCGTTCCATTTCCACTCCCCTTCCATTTCCACTCCCATTCCATTTCCACTCCCATTCCATTTCCACTCCCGTTCCATTTCCACTCCCGTTCCATTTCCACTCCCGTTCCATTTCCACTCCCCTTCCATTTCCACTCCCGTTCCATTTCCACTCCCGTTCCATTTCCACTCCCGTTCCATTTCCACTCCCGTTCCATTTCCACTCCCGTTCCATTTCCACTCCCGTTCCATTTCCACTCCCGTTCCATTTCCTCTCCCGTTCCATTTCCACTCCCGTTCCATTTCCACTCCCATTCCCATTCCACTCCCGTTCCATTTCCACTCCCGTTCCATTTCCACTCCCGTTCCATTTCCATTCCCGTTCCATTTCCACTCCCGTTCCATTTCCACTCCCGTTCCATTTCCACTCCCGTTCCATTTCCACTCCCGTTCCATATCCTATCCCGTTCCATTTTCACTCCCGTTCCATTTCCACTCCCGTTCCATTTCCACTCCCGTTCCATTTGCACTCCCGTTCCATTTCCACTCCCGTTCCATTTCCACTCCCATTCCATTTCCACTCCCATTCCATTTCCACTCCCCTTCCATTTCCACTCCCCTTCCATTTCCACTCCCGTTCCATTTCCACTCCCGTTCCATTTCCACTCCCGTTCCATTTCCACTCCCGTTCCATTTCCACTCCCGTTCCATTTCCACTCCCGTTCCATTTCCACTCCCGTTCCATTTCCACTCCCGTTCCATTTCCACTCCCCTTCCATTTCCACTCCCGTTCCATTTCCACTCCCGTTCCATTTCCACTCCCGTTCCATTTCCACTCCCGTTCCATTTCCACTCCCGTTCCATTTCCACTCCCGTTCCATTTCCACTCCCGTTCCATTTCCACTCCCGTTCCATTTCCACTCCCGTTCCATTTCCACTCCCGTTCCATTTCCACTCCCGTTCCATATCCTATCCCGTTCCATTTCCACTCCCGTTCCATTTCCACTCCCGTTCCATTTCCACTCCCGTTCCATTTCCACTCCCCTTCCATTTCCACTCCCATTCCATTTCCACTCCCATTCCATTTCCACTCCCATTCCATTTCCACTCCCATTCCATTTCCACTCCCCTTCCATTTCCACTCCCCTTCCATTTCCACTCCCGTTCCATTTCCACTCCCGTTCCATTTCCACTCCCGTTCCATTTCCACTCCCGTTCCATTTCCACTCCCGTTCCATTTCCACTCCCGTTCCATTTCCACTCCCGTTCCATTTCCACTCCCGTTCCATTTCCACTCCCGTTCCATTTCCACTCCCGTTACATTTGCACTCCCGTTCCATTTCCACTCCCGTTCCATTTCCACTCCCATTCCATTTCCACTCCCTTTCCATTTCCACTCCCCTTCCATTTCCACTCCCCTTCCATTTCCACTCCCGTTCCATTTCCACTCCCGTTCCATTTCCACTCCCGTTCCATTTCCCCTCCCGTTCCATTTCCACTCCCATTCCATTTCCTCTCCCGTTCCATTTCCACTCCCTTTCCATTTCCACTCACATTCCCATTCCACTCCCATTCCATTTCCACTCCCGTTCCATTTCCACTCCCGTTCCATTTCCACTCCCGTTCCATTTCCACTCCCGTTCCATTTCCACTCCCGTTCCATTTCCTCTCCCGTTCCATTTCCTCTCCCATTCCATTTCCACTCCCATTCCCATTCCACTGCCGTTCCATTTCCACTCCCGTTCCATTTCCACTCCCCTTCCATTTCCACTCCCGTTCCATTTCCACTCCCGTTCCATTTCCACTCCCGTTCCATTTCCACTCCCGTTCCATTTCCACTCCCGTTCCATTTCCACTCCCCTTCCATTTCCACTCCCGTTCCATTTCCACTCCCCTTCCATTTCCACTCCCGTTCCATTTCCACTCCCGTTCCATTTCCACTCCCATTCCATTTCCTCTCCCGTTCCATTTCCACTCCCATTCCATTTCCACTCCCTTTCCCATTCCACTGCCGTTCCATTTCCACTCCCGTTCCATTTCCACTCCCGTTCCATTTCCACTCCCGTTCCATTTCCACTCCCGTTCCATTTGCACTCCCGTTCCATTTCCACTCCCGTTCCATTTCCACTGCCGTTCCATTTCCACTCCCGTTCCATTTCCACTCCCGTTCCATTTCCACTCCCGTTCCATTTCCACTCCCGTTCCATTTCCACTCCCGTTCCATTTCCACTCCCCTTCCATTTCCACTCCCCTTCCATTTCCACTCCCGTTCCATTTCCACTCCCCTTCCATTTCCACTCCCCTTCCATTTCCACTCCCATTCCATTTCCACTCCCCTTCCATTTCCACTCCCGTTCCATTTCCACTCCCCTTCCATTTCCACTCCCATTCCATTTCCACTCCCATTCCATTTCCACTCCCGTTCCATTTCCACTCCCGTTCCATTTCCACTCCCGTTCCATTTCCACTCCCCTTCCATTTCCACTCCCGTTCCATTTCCACTCCCGTTCCATTTCCACTCCCGTTCCATTTCCACTCCCGTTCCATTTCCACTCCCGTTCCATTTCCACTCCCGTTCCATTTCCACTCCCGTTCCATTTCCTCTCCCGTTCCATTTCCACTCCCGTTCCATTTCCACTCCCGTTCCATTTCCACTCCCGTTCCATTTCCTCTCCCGTTCCATTTCCACTCCCGTTCCATTTCCACTCCCATTCCCATTCCACTCCCGTTCCATTTCCACTCCCGTTCCATTTCCACTCCCGTTCCATTTCCATTCCCGTTCCATTTCCACTCCCGTTCCATTTCCACTCCCGTTCCATTTCCACTCCCGTTCCATTTCCACTCCCGTTCCATATCCTATCCCGTTCCATTTTCACTCCCGTTCCATTTCCACTCCCGTTCCATTTCCACTCCCGTTCCATTTGCACTCCCGTTCCATTTCCACTCCCGTTCCATTTCCACTCCCATTCCATTTCCACTCCCATTCCATTTCCACTCCCCTTCCATTTCCACTCCCCTTCCATTTCCACTCCCGTTCCATTTCCACTCCCGTTCCATTTCCACTCCCGTTCCATTTCCACTCCCGTTCCATTTCCACTCCCGTTCCATTTCCACTCCCGTTCCATTTCCACTCCCGTTCCATTTCCACTCCCGTTCCATTTCCACTCCCCTTCCATTTCCACTCCCGTTCCATTTCCACTCCCGTTCCATTTCCACTCCCGTTCCATTTCCACTCCCGTTCCATTTCCACTCCCGTTCCATTTCCACTCCCGTTCCATTTCCACTCCCGTTCCATTTCCACTCCCGTTCCATTTCCACTCCCGTTCCATTTCCACTCCCGTTCCATTTCCACTCCCGTTCCATATCCTATCCCGTTCCATTTCCACTCCCGTTCCATTTCCACTCCCGTTCCATTTCCACTCCCGTTCCATTTCCACTCCCGTTCCATTTCCACTCCCCTTCCATTTCCACTCCCGTTCCATTTCCACTCCCGTTCCATTTCCACTCCCGTTCCATTTCCACTCCCGTTCCATTTCCACTCCCGTTCCATTTCCACTCCCGTTCCATTTCCACTCCCGTTCCATTTCCTCTCCCGTTCCATTTCCACTCCCGTTCCATTTCCACTCCCATTCCCATTCCACTCCCGTTCCATTTCCACTCCCGTTCCATTTCCACTCCCGTTCCATTTCCATTCCCGTTCCATTTCCACTCCCGTTCCATTTCCACTCCCGTTCCATTTCCACTCCCGTTCCATTTCCACTCCCGTTCCATATCCTATCCCGTTCCATTTTCACTCCCGTTCCATTTCCACTCCCGTTCCATTTCCACTCCCGTTCCATTTGCACTCCCGTTCCATTTCCACTCCCGTTCCATTTCCACTCCCATTCCATTTCCACTCCCATTCCATTTCCACTCCCCTTCCATTTCCACTCCCCTTCCATTTCCACTCCCGTTCCATTTCCACTCCCGTTCCATTTCCACTCCCGTTCCATTTCCACTCCCGTTCCATTTCCACTCCCGTTCCATTTCCACTCCCGTTCCATTTCCACTCCCGTTCCATTTCCACTCCCGTTCCATTTCCACTCCCCTTCCATTTCCACTCCCGTTCCATTTCCACTCCCGTTCCATTTCCACTCCCGTTCCATTTCCACTCCCGTTCCATTTCCACTCCCGTTCCATTTCCACTCCCGTTCCATTTCCACTCCCGTTCCATTTCCACTCCCGTTCCATTTCCACTCCCGTTCCATTTCCACTCCCGTTCCATTTCCACTCCCGTTCCATATCCTATCCCGTTCCATTTCCACTCCCGTTCCATTTCCACTCCCGTTCCATTTCCACTCCCGTTCCATTTCCACTCCCCTTCCATTTCCACTCCCATTCCATTTCCACTCCCATTCCATTTCCACTCCCATTCCATTTCCACTCCCATTCCATTTCCACTCCCCTTCCATTTCCACTCCCCTTCCATTTCCACTCCCGTTCCATTTCCACTCCCGTTCCATTTCCACTCCCGTTCCATTTCCACTCCCGTTCCATTTCCACTCCCGTTCCATTTCCACTCCCGTTCCATTTCCACTCCCGTTCCATTTCCACTCCCGTTCCATTTCCACTCCCGTTCCATTTCCACTCCCGTTCCATTTCCACTCCCGTTACATTTGCACTCCCGTTCCATTTCCACTCCCGTTCCATTTCCACTCCCATTCCATTTCCACTCCCTTTCCATTTCCACTCCCCTTCCATTTCCACTCCCCTTCCATTTCCACTCCCGTTCCATTTCCACTCCCGTTCCATTTCCACTCCCGTTCCATTTCCCCTCCCGTTCCATTTCCACTCCCATTCCATTTCCTCTCCCGTTCCATTTCCACTCCCTTTCCATTTCCACTCACATTCCCATTCCACTCCCATTCCATTTCCACTCCCGTTCCATTTCCACTCCCGTTCCATTTCCACTCCCGTTCCATTTCCACTCCCGTTCCATTTCCACTCCCGTTCCATTTCCTCTCCCGTTCCATTTCCTCTCCCATTCCATTTCCACTCCCATTCCCATTCCACTGCCGTTCCATTTCCACTCCCGTTCCATTTCCACTCCCCTTCCATTTCCACTCCCGTTCCATTTCCACTCCCGTTCCATTTCCACTCCCGTTCCATTTCCACTCCCGTTCCATTTCCACTCCCGTTCCATTTCCACTCCCCTTCCATTTCCACTCCCGTTCCATTTCCACTCCCCTTCCATTTCCACTCCCGTTCCATTTCCACTCCCGTTCCATTTCCACTCCCATTCCATTTCCTCTCCCGTTCCATTTCCACTCCCATTCCATTTCCACTCCCTTTCCCATTCCACTGCCGTTCCATTTCCACTCCCGTTCCATTTCCACTCCCGTTCCATTTCCACTCCCGTTCCATTTCCACTCCCGTTCCATTTGCACTCCCGTTCCATTTCCACTCCCGTTCCATTTCCACTGCCGTTCCATTTCCACTCCCGTTCCATTTCCACTCCCGTTCCATTTCCACTCCCGTTCCATTTCCACTCCCGTTCCATTTCCACTCCCGTTCCATTTCCACTCCCCTTCCATTTCCACTCCCCTTCCATTTCCACTCCCGTTCCATTTCCACTCCCCTTCCATTTCCACTCCCCTTCCATTTCCACTCCCATTCCATTTCCACTCCCCTTCCATTTCCACTCCCGTTCCATTTCCACTCCCCTTCCATTTCCACTCCCATTCCATTTCCACTCCCATTCCATTTCCACTCCCGTTCCATTTCCACTCCCGTTCCATTTCCACTCCCGTTCCATTTCCACTCCCCTTCCATTTCCACTCCCGTTCCATTTCCACTCCCGTTCCATTTCCACTCCCGTTCCATTTCCACTCCCGTTCCATTTCCACTCCCGTTCCATTTCCACTCCCGTTCCATTTCCACTCCCGTTCCATTTCCTCTCCCGTTCCATTTCCACTCCCGTTCCATTTCCACTCCCGTTCCATTTCCACTCCCGTTCCATTTCCTCTCCCGTTCCATTTCCACTCCCGTTCCATTTCCACTCCCATTCCCATTCCACTCCCGTTCCATTTCCACTCCCGTTCCATTTCCACTCCCGTTCCATTTCCATTCCCGTTCCATTTCCACTCCCGTTCCATTTCCACTCCCGTTCCATTTCCACTCCCGTTCCATTTCCACTCCCGTTCCATATCCTATCCCGTTCCATTTTCACTCCCGTTCCATTTCCACTCCCGTTCCATTTCCACTCCCGTTCCATTTGCACTCCCGTTCCATTTCCACTCCCGTTCCATTTCCACTCCCATTCCATTTCCACTCCCATTCCATTTCCACTCCCCTTCCATTTCCACTCCCCTTCCATTTCCACTCCCGTTCCATTTCCACTCCCGTTCCATTTCCACTCCCGTTCCATTTCCACTCCCGTTCCATTTCCACTCCCGTTCCATTTCCACTCCCGTTCCATTTCCACTCCCGTTCCATTTCCACTCCCGTTCCATTTCCACTCCCCTTCCATTTCCACTCCCGTTCCATTTCCACTCCCCTTCCATTTCCACTCCCGTTCCATTTCCACTCCCGTTCCATTTCCACTCCCGTTCCATTTCCACTCCCGTTCCATTTCCACTCCCGTTCCATTTCCACTCCCGTTCCATTTCCACTCCCGTTCCATTTCCACTCCCGTTCCATTTCCACTCCCGTTCCATATCCTATCCCGTTCCATTTCCACTCCCGTTCCATTTCCACTCCCGTTCCATTTCCACTCCCGTTCCATTTCCACTCCCCTTCCATTTCCACTCCCATTCCATTTCCACTCCCATTCCATTTCCACTCCCATTCCATTTCCACTCCCATTCCATTTCCACTCCCCTTCCATTTCCACTCCCCTTCCATTTCCACTCCCGTTCCATTTCCACTCCCGTTCCATTTCCACTCCCGTTCCATTTCCACTCCCGTTCCATTTCCACTCCCGTTCCATTTCCACTCCCGTTCCATTTCCACTCCCGTTCCATTTCCACTCCCGTTCCATTTCCACTCCCGTTCCATTTCCACTCCCGTTCCATTTCCACTCCCGTTCCATATCCTATCCCGTTCCATTTCCACTCCCGTTCCATTTCCACTCCCGTTCCATTTCCACTCCCGTTCCATTTCCACTCCCCTTCCATTTCCACTCCCATTCCATTTCCACTCCCATTCCATTTCCACTCCCATTCCATTTCCACTCCCATTCCATTTCCACTCCCCTTCCATTTCCACTCCCCTTCCATTTCCACTCCCGTTCCATTTCCACTCCCGTTCCATTTCCACTCCCGTTCCATTTCCACTCCCGTTCCATTTCCACTCCCGTTCCATTTCCACTCCCGTTCCATTTCCACTCCCGTTCCATTTCCACTCCCGTTCCATTTCCACTCCCGTTCCATTTCCACTCCCGTTCCATATCCTATCCCGTTCCATTTCCACTCCCGTTCCATTTCCACTCCCGTTCCATTTCCACTCCCGTTCCATTTGCACTCCCGTTCCATTTCCACTCCCATTCCATTTCCACTCCCGTTCCATTTCCACTCCCGTTCCATTTCCACTCCCCTTCCATTTCCACTCCCCTTCCATTTCCACTCCCGTTCCATTTCCACTCCCCTTCCATTTCCACTCCCATTCCATTTCCACTCCCATTCCATTTCCACTCCCCTTCCATTTCCACTCCCATTCCATTTCCACTCCCCTTCCATTTCCACTCCCCTTCCATTTCCACTCCCGTTCCATTTCCACTCCCGTTCCATTTCCACTCCCGTTCCATTTCCACTCCCGTTCCATTTCCACTCCCGTTCCATTTCCACTCCCGTTCCATTTCCACTCCCGTTCCATTTCCACTCCCGTTCCATTTCCACTCCCGTTCCATTTCCACTCCCGTTCCATTTCCACTCCCGTTCCATTTCCACTCCCGTTACATTTGCACTCCCGTTCCATTTCCACTCCCGTTCCATTTCCACTCCCCTTCCATTTCCACTCCCGTTCCATTTCCACTCCCCTTCCATTTCCACTCCCCTTCCATTTCCACTCCCGTTCCATTTCCACTCCCGTTCCATTTCCACTCCCGTTCCATTTCCCCTCCCGTTCCATTTCCACTCCCATTCCATTTCCTCTCCCGTTCCATTTCCACTCCCTTTCCATTTCCACTCACATTCCCATTCCACTCCCATTCCATTTCCAGTCCCGTTCCATTTCCACTCCCGTTCCATTTCCACTCCCGTTCCATTTCCACTCCCGTTCCATTTCCACTCCCGTTCCATTTCCACTCCCGTTCCATTTCCTCTCCCGTTCCATTTCCTCTCCCATTCCATTTCCACTCCCATTCCCATTCCACTGCCGTTCCATTTCCACTCCCGTTCCATTTCCACTCCCCTTCCATTTCCACTCCCGTTCCATTTCCACTCCCGTTCCATTTCCACTCCCGTTCCATTTCCACTCCCGTTCCATTTCCACTCCCGTTCCATTTCCACTCCCCTTCCATTTCCACTCCCATTCCATTTCCACTCCCCTTCCATTTCCACTCCCGTTCCATTTCCACTCCCGTTCCATTTCCACTCCCCTTCCATTTCCACTCCCGTTCCATTTCCACTTCCGTTCCATTTCCACTCCCGTTCCATTTCCACTCCCGTTCCATTTCCACTCCCGTTCCATTTCCACTCCCCTTCCATTTCCACTCCCGTTCCATTTCCACTCCCGTTCCATTTCCACTCCCGTTCCATTTCCACTCCCATTCCATTTCCTCTCCCGTTCCATTTCCACTCCCATTCCATTTCCACTCCCATTCCCATTCCACTGCCGTTCCATTTCCACTCCCGTTCCATTTCCACTCCCGTTCCATTTCCACTCCCGTTCCATTTCCACTCCCGTTCCATTTGCACTCCCGTTCCATTTCCACTCCCGTTCCATTTCCACTGCCGTTCCATTTCCACTCCCGTTCCATTTCCACTCCCGTTCCATTTCCACTCCCGTTCCATTTCCACTCCCGTTCCATTTCCACTCCCGTTCCATTTCCACTCCCCTTCCATTTCCACTCCCCTTCCATTTCCACTCCCGTTCCATTTCCACTCCCCTTCCATTTCCACTCCCATTCCATTTCCACTCCCGTTCCATTTCCACTCCCCTTCCATTTCCACTCCCGTTCCATTTCCACTCCCCTTCCATTTCCACTCCCATTCCATTTCCACTCCCATTCCATTTCCACTCCCATTCCATTTCCACTCCCGTTCCATTTCCACTCCCGTTCCATTTCCACTCCCCTTCCATTTCCACTCCCGTTCCATTTCCACTCCCGTTCCATTTCCACTCCCGTTCCATTTCCACTCCCGTTCCATTTCCACTCCCGTTCCATTTCCACTCCCGTTCCATTTCCACTCCCGTTCCATTTCCTCTCCCGTTCCATTTCCACTCCCGTTCCATTTCCACTCCCATTCCCATTCCACTCCCGTTCCATTTCCACTCCCGTTCCATTTCCACTCCCGTTCCATTTCCACTCCCGTTCCATTTCCACTCCCGTTCCATTTCCACTCCCGTTCCATTTCCACTCCCGTTCCATTTCCACTCCCGTTCCATATCCTATCCCGTTCCATTTTCACTCCCGTTCCATTTCCACTCCCGTTCCATTTCCACTCCCGTTCCATTTGCACTCCCGTTCCATTTCCACTCCCGTTCCATTTCCACTCCCATTCCATTTCCACTCCCATTCCATTTCCACTCCCCTTCCATTTCCACTCCCCTTCCATTTCCACTCCCGTTCCATTTCCACTCCCGTTCCATTTCCACTCCCGTTCCATTTCCACTCCCGTTCCATTTCCACTCCCCTTCCATTTCCACTCCCGTTCCATTTCCACTCCCGTTCCATTTCCACTCCCGTTCCATTTCCACTCCCCTTCCATTTCCACTCCCGTTCCATTTCCACTCCCGTTCCATTTCCACTCCCGTTCCATTTCCACTCCCGTTCCATTTCCACTCCCGTTCCATTTCCACTCCCGTTCCATTTCCACTCCCGTTCCATTTCCACTCCCGTTCCATTTCCACTCCCGTTCCATTTCCACTCCCGTTCCATTTCCACTCCCCTTCCATTTCCACTCCCGTTCCATTTCCACTCCCGTTCCATTTCCACTCCCGTTCCATTTCCACTCCCGTTCCATTTCCACTCCCGTTCCATTTACACTCCCGTTCCATTTCCACTCCCGTTCCATTTCCACTCCCGTTCCATTTCCACTCCCGTTCCATTTCCACTCCCGTTCCATTTCCTCTCCCGTTCCATTTCCTCTCCCGTTCCATTTCCACTCCCGTTCCCATTCCACTGCCGTTCCATTTCCACTCCCGTTCCATTTCCACTCCCCTTCCATTTCCACTCCCGTTCCATTTCCACTCCCGTTCCATTTCCACTCCCGTTCCATTTCCACTCCCGTTCCATTTCCACTCCCGTTCCATTTCCACTCCCCTTCCATTTCCACTCCCGTTCCATTTCCACTCCCCTTCCATTTCCACTCCCGTTCCATTTCCACTCCCGTTCCATTTCCACTCCCCTTCCATTTCCACTCCCGTTCCATTTCCACTCCCGTTCCATTTCCACTCCCGTTCCATTTCCACTCCCGTTCCATTTCCACTCCCCTTCCATTTCCACTCCCGTTCCATTTCCACTCCCGTTCCATTTCCACTCCCGTTCCATTTCCACTCCCATTCCATTTCCTCTCCCGTTCCATTTCCACTCCCATTCCATTTCCACTCCCTTTCCCATTCCACTGCCGTTCCATTTCCACTCCCGTTCCATTTCCACTCCCGTTCCATTTCCACTCCCGTTCCATTTCCACTCCCGTTCCATTTGCACTCCCGTTCCATTTCCACTCCCGTTCCATTTCCACTGCCGTTCCATTTCCACTCCCGTTCCATTTCCACTCCCGTTCCATTTCCACTCCCGTTCCATTTCCACTCCCGTTCCATTTCCACTCCCGTTCCATTTCCACTCCCCTTCCATTTCCACTCCCCTTCCATTTCCACTCCCGTTCCATTTCCACTCCCCTTCCATTTCCACTCCCCTTCCATTTCCACTCCCATTCCATTTCCACTCCCCTTCCATTTCCACTCCCGTTCCATTTCCACTCCCCTTCCATTTCCACTCCCATTCCATTTCCACTCCCATTCCATTTCCACTCCCGTTCCATTTCCACTCCCGTTCCATTTCCACTCCCGTTCCATTTCCACTCCCCTTCCATTTCCACTCCCGTTCCATTTCCACTCCCGTTCCATTTCCACTCCCGTTCCATTTCCACTCCCGTTCCATTTCCACTCCCGTTCCATTTCCACTCCCGTTCCATTTCCACTCCCGTTCCATTTCCTCTCCCGTTCCATTTCCACTCCCGTTCCATTTCCACTCCCATTCCCATTCCACTCCCGTTCCATTTCCACTCCCGTTCCATTTCCACTCCCGTTCCATTTCCATTCCCGTTCCATTTCCACTCCCGTTCCATTTCCACTCCCGTTCCATTTCCACTCCCGTTCCATTTCCACTCCCGTTCCATATCCTATCCCGTTCCATTTTCACTCCCGTTCCATTTCCACTCCCGTTCCATTTCCACTCCCGTTCCATTTGCACTCCCGTTCCATTTCCACTCCCGTTCCATTTCCACTCCCATTCCATTTCCACTCCCATTCCATTTCCACTCCCCTTCCATTTCCACTCCCCTTCCATTTCCACTCCCGTTCCATTTCCACTCCCGTTCCATTTCCACTCCCGTTCCATTTCCACTCCCGTTCCATTTCCACTCCCGTTCCATTTCCACTCCCGTTCCATTTCCACTCCCGTTCCATTTCCACTCCCGTTCCATTTCCACTCCCCTTCCATTTCCACTCCCGTTCCATTTCCACTCCCGTTCCATTTCCACTCCCGTTCCATTTCCACTCCCGTTCCATTTCCACTCCCGTTCCATTTCCACTCCCGTTCCATTTCCACTCCCGTTCCATTTCCACTCCCGTTCCATTTCCACTCCCGTTCCATTTCCACTCCCGTTCCATTTCCACTCCCGTTCCATATCCTATCCCGTTCCATTTCCACTCCCGTTCCATTTCCACTCCCGTTCCATTTCCACTCCCGTTCCATTTCCACTCCCCTTCCATTTCCACTCCCATTCCATTTCCACTCCCATTCCATTTCCACTCCCATTCCATTTCCACTCCCATTCCATTTCCACTCCCCTTCCATTTCCACTCCCCTTCCATTTCCACTCCCGTTCCATTTCCACTCCCGTTCCATTTCCACTCCCGTTCCATTTCCACTCCCGTTCCATTTCCACTCCCGTTCCATTTCCACTCCCGTTCCATTTCCACTCCCGTTCCATTTCCACTCCCGTTCCATTTCCACTCCCGTTCCATTTCCACTCCCGTTCCATTTCCACTCCCGTTACATTTGCACTCCCGTTCCATTTCCACTCCCGTTCCATTTCCACTCCCATTCCATTTCCACTCCCTTTCCATTTCCACTCCCCTTCCATTTCCACTCCCCTTCCATTTCCACTCCCGTTCCATTTCCACTCCCGTTCCATTTCCACTCCCGTTCCATTTCCCCTCCCGTTCCATTTCCACTCCCATTCCATTTCCTCTCCCGT
Organism: Gorilla gorilla gorilla; assembly: GCF_029281585.2. Lineage (NCBI taxonomy): Eukaryota > Metazoa > Chordata > Mammalia > Primates > Hominidae > Gorilla > Gorilla gorilla. The sequence continues at coordinate 13,159,127 of NC_073240.2, read as the reverse complement.
TCCATTTCCACTCCCTTTCCATTTCCACTCACATTCCCATTCCACTCCCATTCCATTTCCACTCCCGTTCCATTTCCACTCCCGTTCCATTTCCACTCCCGTTCCATTTCCACTCCCGTTCCATTTCCACTCCCGTTCCATTTCCTCTCCCGTTCCATTTCCTCTCCCATTCCATTTCCACTCCCATTCCCATTCCACTGCCGTTCCATTTCCACTCCCGTTCCATTTCCACTCCCCTTCCATTTCCACTCCCGTTCCATTTCCACTCCCGTTCCATTTCCACTCCCGTTCCATTTCCACTCCCGTTCCATTTCCACTCCCGTTCCATTTCCACTCCCCTTCCATTTCCACTCCCGTTCCATTTCCACTCCCCTTCCATTTCCACTCCCGTTCCATTTCCACTCCCGTTCCATTTCCACTCCCATTCCATTTCCTCTCCCGTTCCATTTCCACTCCCATTCCATTTCCACTCCCTTTCCCATTCCACTGCCGTTCCATTTCCACTCCCGTTCCATTTCCACTCCCGTTCCATTTCCACTCCCGTTCCATTTCCACTCCCGTTCCATTTGCACTCCCGTTCCATTTCCACTCCCGTTCCATTTCCACTGCCGTTCCATTTCCACTCCCGTTCCATTTCCACTCCCGTTCCATTTCCACTCCCGTTCCATTTCCACTCCCGTTCCATTTCCACTCCCGTTCCATTTCCACTCCCCTTCCATTTCCACTCCCCTTCCATTTCCACTCCCGTTCCATTTCCACTCCCCTTCCATTTCCACTCCCCTTCCATTTCCACTCCCATTCCATTTCCACTCCCCTTCCATTTCCACTCCCGTTCCATTTCCACTCCCCTTCCATTTCCACTCCCATTCCATTTCCACTCCCATTCCATTTCCACTCCCGTTCCATTTCCACTCCCGTTCCATTTCCACTCCCGTTCCATTTCCACTCCCCTTCCATTTCCACTCCCGTTCCATTTCCACTCCCGTTCCATTTCCACTCCCGTTCCATTTCCACTCCCGTTCCATTTCCACTCCCGTTCCATTTCCACTCCCGTTCCATTTCCACTCCCGTTCCATTTCCTCTCCCGTTCCATTTCCACTCCCGTTCCATTTCCACTCCCGTTCCATTTCCACTCCCGTTCCATTTCCTCTCCCGTTCCATTTCCACTCCCGTTCCATTTCCACTCCCATTCCCATTCCACTCCCGTTCCATTTCCACTCCCGTTCCATTTCCACTCCCGTTCCATTTCCATTCCCGTTCCATTTCCACTCCCGTTCCATTTCCACTCCCGTTCCATTTCCACTCCCGTTCCATTTCCACTCCCGTTCCATATCCTATCCCGTTCCATTTTCACTCCCGTTCCATTTCCACTCCCGTTCCATTTCCACTCCCGTTCCATTTCCACTCCCGTTCCATTTCCACTCCCGTTCCATTTCCACTCCCATTCCATTTCCACTCCCATTCCATTTCCACTCCCCTTCCATTTCCACTCCCCTTCCATTTCCACTCCCGTTCCATTTCCACTCCCGTTCCATTTCCACTCCCGTTCCATTTCCACTCCCGTTCCATTTCCACTCCCGTTCCATTTCCACTCCCGTTCCATTTCCACTCCCGTTCCATTTCCACTCCCGTTCCATTTCCACTCCCCTTCCATTTCCACTCCCGTTCCATTTCCACTCCCGTTCCATTTCCACTCCCGTTCCATTTCCACTCCCGTTCCATTTCCACTCCCGTTCCATTTCCACTCCCGTTCCATTTCCACTCCCGTTCCATTTCCACTCCCGTTCCATTTCCACTCCCGTTCCATTTCCACTCCCGTTCCATTTCCACTCCCGTTCCATATCCTATCCCGTTCCATTTCCACTCCCGTTCCATTTCCACTCCCGTTCCATTTCCACTCCCGTTCCATTTCCACTCCCCTTCCATTTCCACTCCCATTCCATTTCCACTCCCATTCCATTTCCACTCCCATTCCATTTCCACTCCCATTCCATTTCCACTCCCCTTCCATTTCCACTCCCCTTCCATTTCCACTCCCGTTCCATTTCCACTCCCGTTCCATTTCCACTCCCGTTCCATTTCCACTCCCGTTCCATTTCCACTCCCGTTCCATTTCCACTCCCGTTCCATTTCCACTCCCGTTCCATTTCCACTCCCGTTCCATTTCCACTCCCGTTCCATTTCCACTCCCATTCCATTTCCACTCCCATTCCATTTCCACTCCCCTTCCATTTCCACTCCCCTTCCATTTCCACTCCCGTTCCATTTCCACTCCCGTTCCATTTCCACTCCCGTTCCATTTCCACTCCCGTTCCATTTCCACTCCCGTTCCATTTCCACTCCCGTTCCATTTCCACTCCCGTTCCATTTCCACTCCCGTTCCATTTCCACTCCCCTTCCATTTCCACTCCCGTTCCATTTCCACTCCCGTTCCATTTCCACTCCCGTTCCATTTCCACTCCCGTTCCATTTCCACTCCCGTTCCATTTCCACTCCCGTTCCATTTCCACTCCCGTTCCATTTCCACTCCCGTTCCATTTCCACTCCCGTTCCATTTCCACTCCCGTTCCATTTCCACTCCCGTTCCATATCCTATCCCGTTCCATTTCCACTCCCGTTCCATTTCCACTCCCGTTCCATTTCCACTCCCGTTCCATTTCCACTCCCCTTCCATTTCCACTCCCGTTCCATTTCCACTCCCGTTCCATTTCCACTCCCATTCCATTTCCACTCCCATTCCATTTCCACTCCCCTTCCATTTCCACTCCCCTTCCATTTCCACTCCCGTTCCATTTCCACTCCCGTTCCATTTCCACTCCCGTTCCATTTCCACTCCCGTTCCATTTCCACTCCCGTTCCATTTCCACTCCCGTTCCATTTCCACTCCCGTTCCATTTCCACTCCCGTTCCATTTCCACTCCCGTTCCATTTCCACTCCCGTTCCATTTCCACTCCCGTTACATTTGCACTCCCGTTCCATTTCCACTCCCGTTCCATTTCCACTCCCATTCCATTTCCACTCCCTTTCCATTTCCACTCCCCTTCCATTTCCACTCCCCTTCCATTTCCACTCCCGTTCCATTTCCACTCCCGTTCCATTTCCACTCCCGTTCCATTTCCCCTCCCGTTCCATTTCCACTCCCATTCCATTTCCTCTCCCGTTCCATTTCCACTCCCTTTCCATTTCCACTCACATTCCCATTCCACTCCCATTCCATTTCCACTCCCGTTCCATTTCCACTCCCGTTCCATTTCCACTCCCGTTCCATTTCCACTCCCGTTCCATTTCCACTCCCGTTCCATTTCCTCTCCCGTTCCATTTCCTCTCCCATTCCATTTCCACTCCCATTCCCATTCCACTGCCGTTCCATTTCCACTCCCGTTCCATTTCCACTCCCCTTCCATTTCCACTCCCGTTCCATTTCCACTCCCGTTCCATTTCCACTCCCGTTCCATTTCCACTCCCGTTCCATTTCCACTCCCGTTCCATTTCCACTCCCCTTCCATTTCCACTCCCGTTCCATTTCCACTCCCCTTCCATTTCCACTCCCGTTCCATTTCCACTCCCGTTCCATTTCCACTCCCCTTCCATTTCCACTCCCGTTCCATTTCCACTCCCGTTCCATTTCCACTCCCGTTCCATATCCTATCCCGTTCCATTTCCACTCCCGTTCCATTTCCACTCCCGTTCCATTTCCACTCCCGTTCCATTTCCACTCCCCTTCCATTTCCACTCCCCTTCCATTTCCACTCCCGTTCCATTTCCACTCCCCTTCCATTTCCACTCCCATTCCATTTCCACTCCCATTCCATTTCCACTCCCATTCCATTTCCACTCCCATTCCATTTCCACTCCCCTTCCATTTCCACTCCCCTTCCATTTCCACTCCCGTTCCATTTCCACTCCCGTTCCATTTCCACTCCCGTTCCATTTCCACTCCCGTTCCATTTCCACTCCCGTTCCATTTCCACTCCCGTTCCATTTCCACTCCCGTTCCATATCCTATCCCGTTCCATTTTCACTCCCGTTCCATTTCCACTCCCGTTCCATTTCCACTCCCGTTCCATTTGCACTCCCGTTCCATTTCCACTCCCGTTCCATTTCCACTCCCATTCCATTTCCACTCCCATTCCATTTCCACTCCCCTTCCATTTCCACTCCCCTTCCATTTCCACTCCCGTTCCATTTCCACTCCCGTTCCATTTCCACTCCCGTTCCATTTCCACTCCCGTTCCATTTCCACTCCCGTTCCATTTCCACTCCCGTTCCATTTCCACTCCCGTTCCATTTCCACTCCCGTTCCATTTCCACTCCCCTTCCATTTCCACTCCCGTTCCATTTCCACTCCCGTTCCATTTCCACTCCCGTTCCATTTCCACTCCCGTTCCATTTCCACTCCCGTTCCATTTCCACTCCCGTTCCATTTCCACTCCCGTTCCATTTCCACTCCCGTTCCATTTCCACTCCCGTTCCATTTCCACTCCCGTTCCATTTCCACTCCCGTTCCATATCCTATCCCGTTCCATTTCCACTCCCGTTCCATTTCCACTCCCGTTCCATTTCCACTCCCGTTCCATTTCCACTCCCCTTCCATTTCCACTCCCATTCCATTTCCACTCCCATTCCATTTCCACTCCCATTCCATTTCCACTCCCATTCCATTTCCACTCCCCTTCCATTTCCACTCCCCTTCCATTTCCACTCCCGTTCCATTTCCACTCCCGTTCCATTTCCACTCCCGTTCCATTTCCACTCCCGTTCCATTTCCACTCCCGTTCCATTTCCACTCCCGTTCCATTTCCACTCCCGTTCCATTTCCACTCCCGTTCCATTTCCACTCCCGTTCCATTTCCACTCCCGTTCCATTTCCACTCCCGTTACATTTGCACTCCCGTTCCATTTCCACTCCCGTTCCATTTCCACTCCCATTCCATTTCCACTCCCTTTCCATTTCCACTCCCCTTCCATTTCCACTCCCCTTCCATTTCCACTCCCGTTCCATTTCCACTCCCGTTCCATTTCCACTCCCGTTCCATTTCCCCTCCCGTTCCATTTCCACTCCCATTCCATTTCCTCTCCCGTTCCATTTCCACTCCCTTTCCATTTCCACTCACATTCCCATTCCACTCCCATTCCATTTCCACTCCCGTTCCATTTCCACTCCCGTTCCATTTCCACTCCCGTTCCATTTCCACTCCCGTTCCATTTCCACTCCCGTTCCATTTCCTCTCCCGTTCCATTTCCTCTCCCATTCCATTTCCACTCCCATTCCCATTCCACTGCCGTTCCATTTCCACTCCCGTTCCATTTCCACTCCCCTTCCATTTCCACTCCCGTTCCATTTCCACTCCCGTTCCATTTCCACTCCCGTTCCATTTCCACTCCCGTTCCATTTCCACTCCCGTTCCATTTCCACTCCCCTTCCATTTCCACTCCCGTTCCATTTCCACTCCCCTTCCATTTCCACTCCCGTTCCATTTCCACTCCCGTTCCATTTCCACTCCCCTTCCATTTCCACTCCCGTTCCATTTCCACTCCCGTTCCATTTCCACTCCCGTTCCATATCCTATCCCGTTCCATTTCCACTCCCGTTCCATTTCCACTCCCGTTCCATTTCCACTCCCGTTCCATTTCCACTCCCCTTCCATTTCCACTCCCCTTCCATTTCCACTCCCGTTCCATTTCCACTCCCCTTCCATTTCCACTCCCATTCCATTTCCACTCCCATTCCATTTCCACTCCCATTCCATTTCCACTCCCATTCCATTTCCACTCCCCTTCCATTTCCACTCCCCTTCCATTTCCACTCCCGTTCCATTTCCACTCCCGTTCCATTTCCACTCCCGTTCCATTTCCACTCCCGTTCCATTTCCACTCCCGTTCCATTTCCACTCCCGTTCCATTTCCACTCCCGTTCCATTTCCACTCCCGTTCCATTTCCACTCCCGTTCCATTTCCACTCCCGTTCCATTTCCACTCCCGTTACATTTGCACTCCCGTTCCATTTCCACTCCCGTTCCATTTCCACTCCCATTCCATTTCCACTCCCTTTCCATTTCCACTCCCCTTCCATTTCCACTCCCCTTCCATTTCCACTCCCGTTCCATTTCCACTCCCGTTCCATTTCCACTCCCGTTCCATTTCCCCTCCCGTTCCATTTCCACTCCCATTCCATTTCCTCTCCCGTTCCATTTCCACTCCCTTTCCATTTCCACTCACATTCCCATTCCACTCCCATTCCATTTCCACTCCCGTTCCATTTCCACTCCCGTTCCATTTCCACTCCCGTTCCATTTCCACTCCCGTTCCATTTCCACTCCCGTTCCATTTCCACTCCCGTTCCATTTCCTCTCCCGTTCCATTTCCTCTCCCATTCCATTTCCACTCCCATTCCCATTCCACTGCCGTTCCATTTCCACTCCCGTTCCATTTCCACTCCCCTTCCATTTCCACTCCCGTTCCATTTCCACTCCCGTTCCATTTCCACTCCCGTTCCATTTCCACTCCAGTTCCATTTCCACTCCCGTTCCATTTCCACTCCCCTTCCATTTCCACTCCCGTTCCATTTCCACTCCCCTTCCATTTCCACTCCCGTTCCATTTCCACTCCCGTTCCATTTCCACTCCCCTTCCATTTCCACTCCCGTTCCATTTCCACTTCCGTTCCATTTCCACTCCCGTTCCATTTCCACTCCCGTTCCATTTCCACTCCCCTTCCATTTCCACTCCCCTTCCATTTCCACTCCCGTTCCATTTCCACTCCCCTTCCATTTCCACTCCCATTCCATTTCCACTCCCATTCCATTTCCACTCCCGTTCCATTTCCACTCCCGTTCCATTTCCACTCCCGTTCCATTTCCACTCCCCTTCCATTTCCACTCCCATTCCATTTCCACTCCCATTCCATTTTCACTCCCATTCCATTTCCACTCCCCTTCCATTTCCACTCCCCTTCCATTTCCACTCCCGTTCCATTTCCACTCCCGTTCCATTTCCACTCCCGTTCCATTTCCACTCCCGTTCCATTTCCACTCCCGTTCCATTTCCACTCCCGTTCCATTTCCACTCCCGTTCCATTTCCACTCCCGTTCCATTTCCACTCCCGTTCCATTTCCACTCCCGTTCCATTTCCACTCCCGTTCCATTTCCACTCCCGTTACATTTGCACTCCCGTTCCATTTCCACTCCCGTTCCATTTCCACTCCCATTCCATTTCCACTCCCATTCCATTTCCACTCCCCTTCCATTTCCACTCCCCTTCCATTTCCACTCCCGTTCCATTTCCACTCCCGTTCCATTTCCACTCCCGTTCCATTTCCCCTCCCGTTCCATTTCCACTCCCATTCCATTTCCTCTCCCGTTCCATTTCCACTCCCTTTCCATTTCCACTCACATTCCCATTCCACTCCCATTCCATTTCCACTCCCGTTCCATTTCCACTCCCGTTCCATTTCCACTCCCGTTCCATTTCCACTCCCGTTCCATTTCCACTCCCGTTCCATTTCCACTCCCGTTCCATTTCCTCTCCCGTTCCATTTCCTCTCCCATTCCATTTCCACTCCCATTCCCATTCCACTGCCGTTCCATTTCCACTCCCGTTCCATTTCCACTCCCCTTCCATTTCCACTCCCGTTCCATTTCCACTCCCGTTCCATTTCCACTCCCGTTCCATTTCCACTCCCGTTCCATTTCCACTCCCGTTCCATTTCCACTCCCCTTCCATTTCCACTCCCCTTCCATTTCCACTCCCGTTCCATTTCCACTCCCCTTCCATTTCCACTCCCCTTCCATTTCCACTCCCATTCCATTTCCACTCCCCTTCCATTTCCACTCCCGTTCCATTTCCACTCCCCTTCCATTTCAACTCCCATTCCATTTCCACTCCCATTCCATTTCCACTCCCGTTCCATTTCCACTCCCTTTCCATTTCCACTCCCCTTCCATTTCCACTCCCCTTCCATTTCCACTCCCGTTCCATTTCCACTCCCGTTCCATTTCCACTCCCGTTCCATTTCCCCTCCCGTTCCATTTCCACTCCCATTCCATTTCCTCTCCCGTTCCATTTCCACTCCCTTTCCATTTCCACTCACATTCCCATTCCACTCCCATTCCATTTCCACTCCCGTTCCATTTCCACTCCCGTTCCATTTCCACTCCCGTTCCATTTCCACTCCCGTTCCATTTCCACTCCCGTTCCATTTCCACTCCCGTTCCATTTCCTCTCCCGTTCCATTTCCTCTCCCATTCCATTTCCACTCCCATTCCCATTCCACTGCCGTTCCATTTCCACTCCCGTTCCATTTCCACTCCCCTTCCATTTCCACTCCCGTTCCATTTCCACTCCCGTTCCATTTCCACTCCCGTTCCATTTCCACTCCCGTTCCATTTCCACTCCCGTTCCATTTCCACTCCCCTTCCATTTCCACTCCCGTTCCATTTCCACTCCCCTTCCATTTCCACTCCCGTTCCATTTCCACTCCCGTTCCATTTCCACTCCCCTTCCATTTCCACTCCCGTTCCATTTCCACTTCCGTTCCATTTCCACTCCCGTTCCATTTCCACTCCCGTTCCATTTCCACTCCCCTTCCATTTCCACTCCCCTTCCATTTCCACTCCCGTTCCATTTCCACTCCCCTTCCATTTCCACTCCCATTCCATTTCCACTCCCATTCCATTTCCACTCCCGTTCCATTTCCACTCCCGTTCCATTTCCACTCCCGTTCCATTTCCACTCCCCTTCCATTTCCACTCCCATTCCATTTCCACTCCCATTCCATTTTCACTCCCATTCCATTTCCACTCCCCTTCCATTTCCACTCCCCTTCCATTTCCACTCCCGTTCCATTTCCACTCCCGTTCCATTTCCACTCCCGTTCCATTTCCACTCCCGTTCCATTTCCACTCCCGTTCCATTTCCACTCCCGTTCCATTTCCACTCCCGTTCCATTTCCACTCCCGTTCCATTTCCACTCCCGTTCCATTTCCACTCCCGTTCCATTTCCACTCCCGTTCCATTTCCACTCCCGTTACATTTGCACTCCCGTTCCATTTCCACTCCCGTTCCATTTCCACTCCCATTCCATTTCCACTCCCATTCCATTTCCACTCCCCTTCCATTTCCACTCCCCTTCCATTTCCACTCCCGTTCCATTTCCACTCCCGTTCCATTTCCACTCCCGTTCCATTTCCCCTCCCGTTCCATTTCCACTCCCATTCCATTTCCTCTCCCGTTCCATTTCCACTCCCTTTCCATTTCCACTCACATTCCCATTCCACTCCCATTCCATTTCCACTCCCGTTCCATTTCCACTCCCGTTCCATTTCCACTCCCGTTCCATTTCCACTCCCGTTCCATTTCCACTCCCGTTCCATTTCCACTCCCGTTCCATTTCCTCTCCCGTTCCATTTCCTCTCCCATTCCATTTCCACTCCCATTCCCATTCCACTGCCGTTCCATTTCCACTCCCGTTCCATTTCCACTCCCCTTCCATTTCCACTCCCGTTCCATTTCCACTCCCGTTCCATTTCCACTCCCGTTCCATTTCCACTCCCGTTCCATTTCCACTCCCGTTCCATTTCCACTCCCCTTCCATTTCCACTCCCCTTCCATTTCCACTCCCGTTCCATTTCCACTCCCCTTCCATTTCCACTCCCCTTCCATTTCCACTCCCATTCCATTTCCACTCCCCTTCCATTTCCACTCCCGTTCCATTTCCACTCCCCTTCCATTTCCACTCCCATTCCATTTCCACTCCCATTCCATTTCCACTCCCATTCCATTTCCACTCCCGTTCCATTTCCACTCCCGTTCCATTTCCACTCCCCTTCCATTTCCACTCCCGTTCCATTTCCACTCCCGTTCCATTTCCACTCCCGTTCCATTTCCACTCCCGTTCCATTTCCACTCCCGTTCCATTTCCACTCCCGTTCCATTTCCACTCCCGTTCCATTTCCTCTCCCGTTCCATTTCCACTCCCGTTCCATTTCCACTCCCATTCCCATTCCACTCCCGTTCCATTTCCACTCCCGTTCCATTTCCACTCCCGTTCCATTTCCATTCAAGTTCCATTTCCACTCCCGTTCCATTTCCACTCCCGTTCCATTTCCACTCCCGTTCCATTTCCACTCCCGTTCCATATCCTATCCCGTTCCATTTTCACTCCCGTTCCATTTCCACTCCCGTTCCATTTCCACTCCCGTTCCATTTGCACTCCCGTTCCATTTCCACTCCCGTTCCATTTCCACTCCCATTCCATTTCCACTCCCATTCCATTTCCACTCCCCTTCCATTTCCACTCCCCTTCCATTTCCACTCCCGTTCCATTTCCACTCCCGTTCCATTTCCACTCCCGTTCCATTTCCACTCCCGTTCCATTTCCACTCCCGTTCCATTTCCACTCCCGTTCCATTTCCACTCCCGTTCCATTTCCACTCCCGTTCCATTTCCACTCCCCTTCCATTTCCACTCCCGTTCCATTTCCACTCCCGTTCCATTTCCACTCCCGTTCCATTTCCACTCCCGTTCCATTTCCACTCCCGTTCCATTTCCACTCCCGTTCCATTTCCACTCCCGTTCCATTTCCACTCCCGTTCCATTTCCACTCCCGTTCCATTTCCACTCCCGTTCCATTTCCACTCCCGTTCCATATCCTATCCCGTTCCATTTCCACTCCCGTTCCATTTCCACTCCCGTTCCATTTCCACTCCCGTTCCATTTCCACTCCCCTTCCATTTCCACTCCCATTCCATTTCCACTCCCATTCCATTTCCACTCCCATTCCATTTCCACTCCCATTCCATTTCCACTCCCCTTCCATTTCCACTCCCCTTCCATTTCCACTCCCGTTCCATTTCCACTCCCGTTCCATTTCCACTCCCGTTCCATTTCCACTCCCGTTCCATTTCCACTCCCGTTCCATTTCCACTCCCGTTCCATTTCCACTCCCGTTCCATTTCCACTCCCGTTCCATTTCCACTCCCGTTCCATTTCCACTCCCGTTCCATTTCCACTCCCGTTCCATTTCCACTCCCGTTACATTTGCACTCCCGTTCCATTTCCACTCCCGTTCCATTTCCACTCCCGTTCCATTTCCACTCCCTTTCCATTTCCACTCCCCTTCCATTTCCACTCCCCTTCCATTTCCACTCCCGTTCCATTTCCACTCCCGTTCCATTTCCACTCCCGTTCCATTTCCCCTCCCGTTCCATTTCCACTCCCATTCCATTTCCTCTCCCGTTCCATTTCCACTCCCTTTCCATTTCCACTCACATTCCCATTCCACTCCCATTCCATTTCCACTCCCGTTCCATTTCCACTCCCGTTCCATTTCCACTCCCGTTCCATTTCCACTCCCGTTCCATTTCCACTCCCGTTCCATTTCCACTCCCGTTCCATTTCCTCTCCCGTTCCATTTCCTCTCCCATTCCATTTCCACTCCCATTCCCATTCCACTGCCGTTCCATTTCCACTCCCGTTCCATTTCCACTCCCCTTCCATTTCAACTCCCGTTCCATTTCCACTCCCGTTCCATTTCCACTCCCGTTCCATTTCCACTCCCGTTCCATTTCCACTCCCGTTCCATTTCCACTCCCCTTCCATTTCCACTCCCGTTCCATTTCCACTCCCCTTCCATTTCCACTCCCGTTCCATTTCCACTCCCGTTCCATTTCCACTCCCCTTCCATTTCCACTCCCATTCCATTTCCACTCCCATTCCATTTCCACTCCCATTCCATTTCCACTCCCCTTCCATTTCCACTCCCCTTCCATTTCCACTCCCGTTCCATTTCCACTCCCGTTCCATTTCCACTCCCGTTCCATTTCCACTCCCGTTCCATTTCCACTCCCGTTCCATTTCCACTCCCGTTCCATTTCCACTCCCGTTCCATTTCCACTCCCGTTCCATTTCCACTCCCGTTCCATTTCCACTCCCGTTCCATTTCCACTCCCGTTCCATTTCCACTCCCGTTACATTTGCACTCCCGTTCCATTTCCACTCCCGTTCCATTTCCACTCCCGTTCCATTTCCACTCCCTTTCCATTTCCACTCCCCTTCCATTTCCACTCCCCTTCCATTTCCACTCCCGTTCCATTTCCACTCCCGTTCCATTTCCACTCCCGTTCCATTTCCCCTCCCGTTCCATTTCCACTCCCATTCCATTTCCTCTCCCGTTCCATTTCCACTCCCTTTCCATTTCCACTCACATTCCCATTCCACTCCCATTCCATTTCCACTCCCGTTCCATTTCCACTCCCGTTCCATTTCCACTCCCGTTCCATTTCCACTCCCGTTCCATTTCCACTCCCGTTCCATTTCCACTCCCGTTCCATTTCCTCTCCCGTTCCATTTCCTCTCCCATTCCATTTCCACTCCCATTCCCATTCCACTGCCGTTCCATTTCCACTCCCGTTCCATTTCCACTCCCCTTCCATTTCCACTCCCGTTCCATTTCCACTCCCGTTCCATTTCCACTCCCGTTCCATTTCCACTCCCGTTCCATTTCCACTCCCGTTCCATTTCCACTCCCCTTCCATTTCCACTCCCGTTCCATTTCCACTCCCCTTCCATTTCCACTCCCGTTCCATTTCCACTCCCGTTCCATTTCCACTCCCCTTCCATTTCCACTCCCGTTCCATTTCCACTTCCGTTCCATTTCCACTCCCGTTCCATTTCCACTCCCGTTCCATTTCCACTCCCCTTCCATTTCCACTCCCCTTCCATTTCCACTCCCGTTCCATTTCCACTCCCCTTCCATTTCCACTCCCATTCCATTTCCACTCCCATTCCATTTCCACTCCCGTTCCATTTCCACTCCCGTTCCATTTCCACTCCCGTTCCATTTCCACTCCCCTTCCATTTCCACTCCCGTTCCATTTCCACTCCCCTTCCATTTCCACTCCCGTTCCATTTCCACTCCCGTTCCATTTCCACTCCCCTTCCATTTCCACTCCCGTTCCATTTCCACTCCCGTTCCATTTCCACTCCCGTTCCATTTCCACTCCCGTTCCATTTCCACTCCCCTTCCAATTCCACTCCCCTTCCATTTCCACTCCCGTTCCATTTCCACTCCCCTTCCATTTCCACTCCCATTCCATTTCCAGTCCCTTTCCATTTCCACTCCCATTCCATTTCCACTCCCATTCCATTTCCACTCCCCTTCCATTTCCACTCCCCTTCCATTTCCACTCCCGTTCCATTTCCACTCCCGTTCCATTTCCACTCCCGTTCCATTTCCACTCCCGTTCCATTTCCACTCCCGTTCCATTTCCACTCCCGTTCCATTTCCACTCCCGTTCCATTTCCACTCCCGTTCCATTTCCACTCCCGTTCCATTTCCACTCCCGTTCCATTTCCACTCCCGTTCCATTTCCACTCCCGTTACATTTGCACTCCCGTTCCATTTCCACTCCCGTTACATTTCCACTCCCGTTCCATTTCCACTCCCCTTCCATTTCCACTCCCCTTCCATTTCCACTCCCGTTCCATTTCCACTCCCGTTCCATTTCCACTCCCGTTCCATTTCCCCTCCCGTTCCATTTCCACTCCCATTCCATTTCCTCTCCCGTTCCATTTCCACTCCCTTTCCATTTCCACTCACATTCCCATTCCACTCCCATTCCATTTCCACTCCCGTTCCATTTCCACTCCCGTTCCATTTCCACTCCCGTTCCATTTCCACTCCCGTTCCATTTCCACTCCCGTTCCATTTCCACTCCCGTTCCATTTCCTCTCCCGTTCCATTTCCTCTCCCATTCCATTTCCACTCCCATTCCCATTCCACTGCCGTTCCATTTCCACTCCCGTTCCATTTCCACTCCCCTTCCATTTCCACTCCCGTTCCATTTCCACTCCCGTTCCATTTCCACTCCCGTTCCATTTCCACTCCCGTTCCATTTCCACTCCCATTCCATTTCCTCTCCCGTTCCATTTCCACTCCCATTCCATTTCCACTCCCATTCCCATTCCACTGCCGTTCCATTTCCACTCCCGTTCCATTTCCACTCCCGTTCCATTTCCACTCCCGTTCCATTTCCACTCCCGTTCCATTTGCACTCCCGTTCCATTTCCACTCCCGTTCCATTTCCACTCCCGTTCCATTTCCACTCCCGTTCCATTTCCACTCCCATTCCATTTCCTCTCCCGTTCCATTTCCACTCCCATTCCATTTCCACTCCCATTCCCATTCCACTGCCGTTCCATTTCCACTCCCGTTCCATTTCCACTCCCGTTCCATTTCCACTCCCGTTCCATTTCCACTCCCGTTCCATTTGCACTCCCGTTCCATTTCCACTCCCGTTCCATTTCCACTGCCGTTCCATTTCCACTCCCGTTCCATTTCCACTGCCGTTCCATTTCCACTCCCGTTCCATTTCCACTCCCGTTCCATTTCCACTCCCGTTCCATTTCCACTCCCGTTCCATTTCCACTCCCGTTCCATTTCCACTCCCCTTCCATTTCCACTCCCCTTCCATTTCCACTCCCGTTCCATTTCCACTCCCCTTCCATTTCCACTCCCATTCCATTTCCACTCCCATTCCATTTCCACTCCCCTTCCATTTCCACTCCCGTTCCATTTCCACTCCCCTTCCATTTCCACTCCCATTCCATTTCCACTCCCATTCCATTTCCACTCCCATTCCATTTCCACTCCCGTTCCATTTCCACTCCCGTTCCATTTCCACTCCCCTTCCATTTCCACTCCCGTTCCATTTCCACTCCCGTTCCATTTCCACTCCCGTTCCATTTCCACTCCCGTTCCATTTCCACTCCCGTTCCATTTCCACTCCCGTTCCATTTCCACTCCCGTTCCATTTCCTCTCCCGTTCCATTTCCACTCCCGTTCCATTTCCACTCCCGTTCCATTTCCACTCCCGTTCCATTTCCACTCCCCTTCCATTTCCACTCCCGTTCCATTTCCACTCCCCTTCCATTTCCACTCCCGTTCCATTTCCACTCCCGTTCCATTTCCACTCCCCTTCCATTTCCACTCCCGTTCCATTTCCACTTCCGTTCCATTTCCACTCCCGTTCCATTTCCACTCCCGTTCCATTTCCACTCCCCTTCCATTTCCACTCCCCTTCCATTTCCACTCCCGTTCCATTTCCACTCCCCTTCCATTTCCACTCCCATTCCATTTCCACTCCCATTCCATTTCCACTCCCGTTCCATTTCCACTCCCGTTCCATTTCCACTCCCGTTCCATTTCCACTCCCCTTCCATTTCCACTCCCGTTCCATTTCCACTCCCCTTCCATTTCCACTCCCGTTCCATTTCCACTCCCGTTCCATTTCCACTCCCCTTCCATTTCCACTCCCGTTCCATTTCCACTCCCGTTCCATTTCCACTCCCGTTCCATTTCCACTCCCGTTCCATTTCCACTCCCCTTCCAATTCCACTCCCCTTCCATTTCCACTCCCGTTCCATTTCCACTCCCCTTCCATTTCCACTCCCATTCCATTTCCAGTCCCATTCCATTTCCACTCCCATTCCATTTCCACTCCCATTCCATTTCCACTCCCCTTCCATTTCCACTCCCCTTCCATTTCCACTCCCGTTCCATTTCCACTCCCGTTCCATTTCCACTCCCGTTCCATTTCCACTCCCGTTCCATTTCCACTCCCGTTCCATTTCCACTCCCGTTCCATTTCCACTCCCGTTCCATTTCCACTCCCGTTCCATTTCCACTCCCGTTCCATTTCCACTCCCGTTCCATTTCCACTCCCGTTACATTTGCACTCCCGTTCCATTTCCACTCCCGTTCCATTTCCACTCCCATTCCATTTCCACTCCCATTCCATTTCCACTCCCCTTCCATTTCCACTCCCCTTCCATTTCCACTCCCGTTCCATTTCCACTCCCGTTCCATTTCCACTCCCGTTCCATTTCCCCTCCCGTTCCATTTCCACTCCCATTCCATTTCCTCTCCCGTTCCATTTCCACTCCCTTTCCATTTCCACTCACATTCCCATTCCACTCCCATTCCATTTCCACTCCCGTTCCATTTCCACTCCCGTTCCATTTCCACTCCCGTTCCATTTCCACTCCCGTTCCATTTCCACTCCCGTTCCATTTCCACTCCCGTTCCATTTCCTCTCCCGTTCCATTTCCTCTCCCATTCCATTTCCACTCCCATTCCCATTCCACTGCCGTTCCATTTCCACTCCCGTTCCATTTCCACTCCCCTTCCATTTCCACTCCCGTTCCATTTCCACTCCCGTTCCATTTCCACTCCCGTTCCATTTCCACTCCCGTTCCATTTCCACTCCCATTCCATTTCCTCTCCCGTTCCATTTCCACTCCCATTCCATTTCCACTCCCATTCCCATTCCACTGCCGTTCCATTTCCACTCCCGTTCCATTTCCACTCCCGTTCCATTTCCACTCCCGTTCCATTTCCACTCCCGTTCCATTTGCACTCCCGTTCCATTTCCACTCCCGTTCCATTTCCACTGCCGTTCCATTTCCACTCCCGTTCCATTTCCACTCCCGTTCCATTTCCACTCCCGTTCCATTTCCACTCCCGTTCCATTTCCACTCCCGTTCCATTTCCACTCCCCTTCCATTTCCACTCCCCTTCCATTTCCACTCCCGTTCCATTTCCACTCCCCTTCCATTTCCACTCCCATTCCATTTCCACTCCCATTCCATTTCCACTCCCCTTCCATTTCCACTCCCGTTCCATTTCCACTCCCCTTCCATTTCCACTCCCATTCCATTTCCACTCCCATTCCATTTCCACTCCCATTCCATTTCCACTCCCGTTCCATTTCCACTCCCGTTCCATTTCCACTCCCCTTCCATTTCCACTCCCGTTCCATTTCCACTCCCGTTCCATTTCCACTCCCGTTCCATTTCCACTCCCGTTCCATTTCCACTCCCGTTCCATTTCCACTCCCGTTCCATTTCCACTCCCGTTCCATTTCCACTCCCGTTCCATTTCCACTCCCCTTCCATTTCCACTCCCGTTCCATTTCCACTCCCGTTCCATTTCCACTCCCGTTCCATTTCCACTCCCGTTCCATTTCCACTCCCGTTCCATTTCCACTCCCGTTCCATTTCCACTCCCGTTCCATTTCCACTCCCGTTCCATTTCCACTCCCCTTCCATTTCCACTCCCGTTCCATTTCCACTCCCGTTCCATTTCCACTCCCGTTCCATTTCCACTCCCGTTCCATTTCCTCTCCCGTTCCATTTCCACTCCCGTTCCATTTCCACTCCCGTTCCATTTCCACTCCCGTTCCATTTCCACTCCCGTTCCATTTCCACTCCCGTTCCATTTCCACTCCCGTTCCATTTCCACTCCCGTTCCATTTCCACTCCCGTTCCATATCCTATCCCGTTCCATTTCCACTCCCGTTCCATTTCCACTCCCGTTCCATTTCCAATCCCGTTCCATTTGCACTCCCGTTCCATTTCCACTCCCGTTCCATTTCCACTCCCGTTCCATTTCCACTCCCGTTCCATTTCCACTCCCCTTCCATTTCCACTCCCCTTCCATTTCCACTCCCGTTCCATTTCCACTCCCGTTCCATTTCCACTCCCGTTCCATTTCCCCTCCCGTTCCATTTCCACTCCCATTCCATTTCCTCTCCCGTTCCATTTCCACTCCCTTTCCATTTCCACTCACATTCCCATTCCACTCCCATTCCATTTCCACTCCCGTTCCATTTCCACTCCCGTTCCATTTCCACTCCCGTTCCATTTCCACTCCCGTTCCATTTCCACCCCCGTTCCATTTCCACCCCCGTTCCATTTCCACTCCCGTTCCATTTCCACTCCCGTTCCATTTCCACTCCCATTCCATTTCCATTCCATTCCATTCCATTCCATTCCATTCCATTCCATTCCATTCCATTCCATTCCATTCCACTGCATTCCATTGCATTCCACTGCATTGCATCCCATTCCATTCCATTGCATTCCATTCTGTTCCGTTCCTTTCCGTTCCGTTCCGTTCCGTTCCGTTCCATTCATTCCATTCCATTCCATTCCATTGCATTCTACTCGGGTACATTCCATTCCATTCCATTCCATTCCATTCCATTCCATTCCATTCCATTCCATTTCATTCCATTCCATTCCATTCGATTCCATTCCATTCCATTCCATTCCTTTCCATTCCATTCCATTGAATTCCATTTCATTCCATTCCATTCCATTGAATTCTGTTCCATTCCATTCCATTCCGTTCCATTCCGTTCCGTTCCGTTGCATTCCGTTCCATTCTACTCGGGTTGATTCCATTCTATTCCATTCCATTCCATTCGATTCCATTGAATTCCATTCCACTCCATTCCATTCCATTCGATTCCATTGAATTCCATTCCATTCCATTCCATTCCGTTCCATTCCGTTCCATTCCGTTCCTTTCCGTTCCATTCCATTGAATTCCGTTCCATTCCTTTGAATTCCGTTCCATTCCGTTCCGTTCCGTTCCATTCCGTTCCGTTCCGTTCCATTCCATTCCATTCCATTCCATTCCATTCCATTCCATTCCATTCCATTCCATTCCATTCTACTCGGGTTGATTCCATTGTATTCCATTCCATTCCATTCGAATCCATTCAATTCCATTCCATTCCATTCCATTCCATTCCGTTCTACTCGGGTTCATTCCATTCCATTCCTTTCCGTTCCGTTCCGTTCCATTCCATTCTGTTCCTTTCCATTCCATTCCATTCCATTCCATTCCGTTCTAATCGGATTGATTCCATTCTATTCCCTTCCATTCCATTCCGTTCCGTTCCGTTCCGTTCCATTCCGTTCCCTTCCGTTCTACTGGGGTTGATTCCATTCTATTCCATTCGATTCCATTCGATTCCATTCGATTCCATTCGATTCCATTTGATTCCATTCGATTCCATTCCATTCCATTCCATTACATTGCATTCCATTCCATTCAATTCCATTGAATTCCATTCCATTCCATAACATTCCATTGAATTCCGTTCCATTCCATTCCATTCCATTCCATTCCATTCCATTCCATTCCGTTCCATTCCATTCCGTTCCATTCCATTCCATTCCATTGAATTCCATTCCATTGAATTCCATTCCATTCCATTCCATTCCATTCCATTCCATTCCATTGAATTCCATTCCGTTCCGTTCCGTTCCATTCCGTTCCGTTCCGTTCCATTCCATTCCGTTCCATTCCATTGAATTCCGTTCCATTCCATTGAAATCCATTCCATTCCATTCCATTCCATTGAATTCTGTTCCATTCCGTTCCATTCCGTTCCATTCCGTTCCATTCCGTTCTACTAAGGTTGACTCCATTCTATTCCATTCCATTCTATTCGATTCCATTCCATTCCATTCCATTCCGTTCTACTCGGGTTCATTCCATTCCATTCCGTTCCGTTCCATTCCGTTCCATTCCGTTCTGTTCCATTCCGTTCCATTCAGTTCCATTCCATTCCATTCCGTTCTACTCGGTTTGATTCCATTCTATTCCACTCCATTCCGTTCCGTTCCGTTCCGTACCGTTCCGTTCCGTTCCGTTCCACTTGGGTTGATTCCATTCTATTCCATTCCATTCCATTCGATTCCATTCGATTCCATTCGATTCCATTCTTTTCCATTCCATTCCATTCGATTCCATTCCATTCCATTCCATTCAATTCCATTGAATTCCATGCCATTCCATTCCATTCCATTCCATTCCATTCGATTGAATTCCATTGAATTCCTTTCCATTGAATTCCATTCCATTCCATTCCATTCCATTCCATTCCATTCCATTCCATTCCATTGAATTCCATTCCATTCCATTCCATAGAATTCCGTTCCATTCCATTCCATTCCATTCCATTCCATTCCATTCCATTCCATTCCATTGAATTCCATTCCATTCCATTCCATTCCATTCCATTCCATTCCATTCCATAGAATTCCATTCCATTCCATTCCATTCCATTGAATTCCGTTCCATTCCATTCCATTCCATTCCGTTCCGTTCCGTTCCGTTCCGTTCCGTTGCGTTCCGTTCCGTTCTACTCGGGTTGATTCCATTCTATTCCATTCCATTCCATTAGATTCCATTCGATTCCATTCGATTCCATTCGATTCCATTCGATTCCATTCGATTCCATTCCATTCCATTGAATTTCATTCCATTCCATTCCATTCCATTCCATTCCATTCCATTCCATTCCATTCCATTCCATTCCATTGAATTCCATTGAATTCCATTCCATTTAATTCCATTCCATTCCATTCTATTCGATTCCATTCCATTCCATTGAATTCCAATCCATTCCAATCGATTCCATTCAATTCCATTGAATTCTAATCCATTCCATTCCATTCCATTCCATTCCATTCCATTCCATTCCGTTCTACTCGTGTTGATTCCATTCTATTCCATTCCATTCCATTCCATTCCATTCCATTCCATTCCATTCCATTCCATTCCATTCCATTCCATTGAATTCCAATCCATTCCATTCCATTCCATTCCATTCCATTCCATTCCATTCCATTCCGTTCTACTCGGGTTGATTCCATTCTATTCCATTCCATTCCATTCGATTCCATTCCATTCCATTCGATTCCATTCGATTCCATTCGATTCCATTCCATTCCATTCCATTGAATTCCATTCCATTCCATTCCATTCCATTCCATTCCATTCCATTCCATTCCATGGAATTCCATTCTATTCCATTCCATTCCATTCCATTCCATTCCATTCCGTTCCTTTCCATTGAATTCCATTTCATTCCATTCCATTCCATTGAATTCCGTTCCATTCCATTCCATTCCGTTCCGTTTCGTTCCGTTCCGTTCCGTTACGTTCCGTTGCATTCCGTTCCGTTCTACTCGGGTTGATTCCATTCTATTCCATTCCATTCCATTCCATTCCATTCCATTCCATTCCATTCCATTCCATTACATTCCATTCCATTCCATTGAATTCCATTGAATTCCATTCCATTTAATTCCATTCCATTCCATTCCATTCGATTCCATTCCATTCCGTTGAATTCCAATCCATTCCATTCCATTCCATTCCATTCCATTCCGTTCTACTCGGGTTGATTCCATTCTATTCCATTCCATTCCATTGGATTCCATTCCATTCCATTCCATTCCATTCCATTCCATTCCATTCCATTGAATTCCAATCCATTCCATTCCATTCCATTCCATTCCATTCCATTCCGTTCTACTCGGGTTGATTCCATTCTATTCCATTCCATTCCATTCGATTCCATTCCATTCCAATCGATTCCATTCGATTTCATTTGATTCCATTCGATTCCATTCCATTCCATTCCATTGAATTCCATTCCATTCCATTCCATTCCATTCCATTCGATTCCATTCCATTGAATTCCATTTCATTCCATTCCATTCCATTGAATTCCGTTCCATTCCATTCCATTCCATTCCGTTCCGTTCCGTTCCGTTCCATTCCGTTCCATTCCATTCCATTCCATTGAATTCCGTTCCATTCCTTTGAATTCCGTTCCATTCCGTTCCGTTCCGTTCCATTCCGTTCCCTTGCGTTCTACTGGGGTTGATTCCATTCTATTCCATTCCATTCCATTCGATTCCATTCGATTCCATTCGATTCCATTCGATTCCATTCGATTCCATTCCATTCCATTCCATTCCATTCCATTCCATTCCATTCCATTCCATTCCGTTCTAATCGGGTTGATTCCATTCTATTCCCTTCCATTCCGTTCCGTTCCGTTCCGTTCCATTCCATTCCGTTCCCTTCCGTTCTACTGGGGTTGTTTCCATTCTATTCCATTCCATTCCATTCGATTCCATTCGATTCCATTCGATTCCATTCGATTCCATTCGATTCCATTCGATTCCATTCCATTCCATTCCATTACATTGCATTCCATTCCATTCCATTCCATTGAATTCCATTCCATTCCATACCATTCCATTGAATTCCGTTCCATTCCATTCCATTCCATTCCATTCCATTCCATTCCATTCCGTTCCATTCCATTCCATTCCATTGAATTCCATTCCATGGAATTCCATTCCATTCCATTTCATTCCATTCCATTCCATTGAATTCCATTCCGTTCCGTTCCGTTCCATTCCGTTCCGTTCCGTTCCATTCCATTCCGTTCCATTCCATTGAATTCCGTTCCATTCCATTGAAATCCATTCCATTCCATTCCATTCCATTGAATTCCGTTCCATTCCGTTCCATTCCGTTCCATTCCGTTCTACTCAGGTTCACTCCATTCTATTCCATTCCATTCCATTCGATTCCATTCCATTCCATTCCATTCCGTTCTACTCGGGTTCATTCCATTCCATTCCGTTCCGTTCCGTTCCGTTCCATTCCGTTCTGTTCCATTCCGTTCCATTCAATTCCATTCCATTCCATTCCGTTCTACTCGGTTTGATTCCATTCTATTCCACTCCATTCCGTTCCGTTCCGTTCCGTACCATTCCGTTCCGTTCCGTTTCACTTGGGTTGATTCCATTCTATTCGATTCCATTCCATTCGATTCCATTCGATTCCATTCGATTCCATTCGTTTCCATTCCATTCCATTCGATTCCATTCCATTCCATTCCATTCAATTCCATTGAATTCCATGGCATTCCATTCCATTCCATTCCATTCCATTCCATTGAATTCCATTGAATTCCTTTCCATTGAATTCCATTCCATTCCATTTCATTCCATTCCATTCCATTCCATTCCATTGAATTCCATTCCATTCCATTCCATAGAATTCCGTTCCATTCCATTCCATTCCATTCCATTCCATTCCATTCCATTCCATTCCATTCCATTGAATTCCATTCCATTCCATTCCATTCCATTCCATTCCATTCCATTCCATAGAATTCCATTCCATTCCATTCCATTCCATTGAATTCCGTTCCATTCCATTCCATTCCGTTCCGTTCCGTTCCGTTCCGTTCCGTTCCGTTCCGTTCCGTTGCGTTCCGTTCCTTTCTACTCGGGTTGATTCCATTCTATTCCATTCCATTCCATTCGATTCCATTCGATTCCATTCGATTCCATTCGATTCCATTCGATTCCATTCCATTCCATTGAATTTCATTCCATTCCATTCCATTCCATTCCATTCCATTCCATTCCATTCCATTGCATTGAATTCCATTGAATTCCATTCCATTTAATTCCATTCCATTCCATTCCATTCGATTCCATTCCATTCCATTGAATTCCAATCCATTCCATTCCATTCCATTCCATTCCATTCCATTCCGTTCTACTCGGGTTGATTCCATTCTATTCCATTCCATTCCATTCGATTCCATTCCATTCCATTCCATTCCATTCCATTCCATTCCATTGAATTCCAATCCATTCCATTCCATTCCATTCCATTCCATTCCATTCCATTCCATTCCATTCCATTCCGTTCTACTCGGATTGATTCCATTCTATTCCATTCCATTCCATTCGATTCCATTCCATTCCAATCGATTCCGTTCGATTCCATTCGATTCCATTCGATTCCATTCGATTCCATTCCATTCCATTCCATTCCATTCCATTCCATTCCATTCCATTCCATTGAATTCCGTTCCATTCCATTCCGTTCCGTTCCGTTCCGTTCCGTTCCGTTGCGTTCCGCTCCGTTCTACTCGGGTTGATTCCATTCTATTCCATTCCATTCCATTCGATTCCATTCGATTCCATTTGATTCCATTCGATTCCATTCGATTCCATTCCATTCCATTCCATTGAATTCCATTCCATTCCATTCCATTCCATTCCATTCCATTCCATTCCATTCCATTCCATGGAATTCCATTCTATTCCATTCCATTCCATTCCATTCCATTCCATTCCATTCCATTCCGTTCCTTTCCATTGAATTCCATTTCATTCCATTCCATTCCATTGAATTCCGTTCCATTCCATTCCATTCCGTTCCGTTTCGTTCCGTTCCGTTCCGTTACGTTCCGTTGCATTCCGTTCCATTCTACTCGGGTTGATTCCATTCTATTCCATTCCATTCCATTCCATTCCATTCCATTCCATTCCATTACATTCCATTCCATTCCATTGAATTCCATTGAATTCCATTCCATTTAATTCCATTCCATTCCATTCCATTCCATTCCATTCCATTCCATTCCATTCCATTCCGTTCTACTCGGGTTGATTCCATTCTATTCCATTCCATTCCATTCGATTCCATTCCATTCCATTCCATTCCATTCCATTCCATTCCATTCCATTGAATTCCAATCCATTCCATTCCATTCCATTCCATTCCATTCCATTCCGTTCTACTCGGGTTGATTCCATTCTATTCCATTCCATTCCATTCGATTCCATTCCATTCCAATCGATTCCATTCGATTTCATTCGATTCCATTCGATTCCATTCCATTCCATTCCATTGAATTCCATTCCATTCCATTCCATTCCATTCCATTCGATTCCATTCCATTGAATTCCATTTCATTCCATTCCATTCCATTGAATTCCGTTCCATTCCATTCCATTCCATTCCGTTCCGTTCCGTTCCGTTCCATTCCGTTCCATTCCATTCCATTCCATTGAATTCCGTTCCATTCCTTTTAATTCCGTTCCATTCCGTTCCGTTCCTTTCCATTCCGTTCCCTTGCGTTCTACTGGGGTTGATTCCATTCTATTCCATTCCATTCCATTCGATTCCATTCGATTCCATTCGATTCCATTCGATTCCATTCGATTCCATTCCATTCCATTCCATTCCATTCCATTCCATTCCATTCCATTGAATTCCGTTCCATTCCATTCCGTTCCGTTCCGTTCCGTTCCGTTCCGTTCCGTTGCGTTCCGTTCCGTTCTACTCGGGTTGATTCCATTCTATTCCATTCCATTCCATTCGATTCCATTCGATTCCATTCGATTCCATTCGATTCCACTCGATTCCATTCGATTCCATTCCATTCCATTCCATTGAATTCCATTCCATTCCATTCCATTCCATTCCATTCCATTCCATTGAATTCCATTCCATTCCATTCCATTCCATTGAATTCCGTTCCATTCCATTCCATTCCATTCCGTTCCATTCCGTTCCATTCCGTTCCATTCCATTCCATTCCATTGAATTCCGTTCCATTCCTTTGAATTCCGTTCCATTCCGTTCCGTTCTGTTCCATTCCGTTCCGTTCCATTCCATTCCATTCCATTCCATTCCATTCCATTCCATTCCATTCCATTCTACTCGGGTTGATTCCATTGTATTCCATTCCATTCCATTCGAATCCATTCCATTTAATTCCATTCCACTCCATTCCATTCTACTCGGGTTCATTCCATTCCATTCCTTTCCGTTCCGTTCCGTTCCATTCCATTCTGTTCCATTCCGTTCCATTCCATTCCATTCCATTCCATTCCATTCCGTTCTAATCGGGTTGATACCATTCTATTCCATTCCATTCCGTTCCGTTCCGTTCCGTTCCGTTCCGTTCCGTTCCGTTCCCTTCCGTTCTACTGGGGTTGATTCCATTCTATTCCATTCCATTCCGTTCGATTCCATTCGATTCCATTCGATTCCATTCGATTCCATTCCATTCCATTCCATTCCATTCCATTCCATTGAATTCCGTTTCATTCCATTCCGTTCCGTTCCGTTCCGTTCCGTTCCGTTGCGTTCCGTTCCGTTCTACTCGGGTTGATTCCATTCTATTCCATTCCATTCCATTCGATTCCATTCCATTCCATTCCATTCCATTCCATTCCATTCCATTCCATTCCATTGAATTCCATTCCATTCCATACCATTCCATTGAATTCCGTTCCATTCCATTCCATTCCATTCCATTCCATTCCATTCCGTTCCATTCCATTCCATTCCATTGAATTCCATTCCATTGAATTCCATTCCATTCCATTCCATTCCATTCCATTCCATTCCATTCCATTCCATTGAATTCCATTCCGTTCCGTTCCGTTCCATTCCGTTCTGTTCCGTTCCATTCCATTCCGTTCCATTCCATTGAATTCCGTTCCATTCCATTGAAATCCATTCCATTCCGTTCCATTCCATTGAATTCCGTTCCATTCCGTTCCATTCCGTTCCATTCCATTCCATTCCGTTCTAATCGGGTTGATACCATTCTATTCCATTCCATTCCATTCGATTCCATTTCATTCCATTCCGTTCTACTCGGGTTCATTCCATTCCATTCCGTTCTGTTCCAATCCGTTCCATTCCGTTCTGTTCCATTCCGTTCCATTCAATTCCATTCCATTCCATTCCGTTCTACTCGGTTTGATTCCATTCTATTCCACTCCATTCCGTTTCGTTCCGTTCCGTTCCGTTCCGTTCCACTTGGGTTGATTCCATTCTATTCCATTCCATTCCATTCGATTCCATTCGATTCCATTCGATTCCATTCGTTTCCATTCCATTCCATTCGATTCCATTCCATTCCATTCCATTCAATTCCATTGAATTCCATGCCATTCCATTCCATTCCATTCCATTCCATTCCATTCCATTGAATTCCATTGAATTCCTTTCCATTGAATTCCATTCCATTCCATTCCATTCCATTGAATTCCATTCCATTCCATAGAATTCCATTCCATTCCATTCCATAGAATTCCGTTCCATTCCATTCCATTCCATTCCATTGCATTCCATTAGATCCCATTCGATTCCTTTCGATTCCATTCGATTCCATTCTATTCCATTCCATTCCATTCCATTGAATTCCATTCCATTCCATTGAATTCCATTCCATTCCATTGAATTCCATTCCATTCCATTCCATTCCATTCCATTCCATTCCATTCCATAGAATTCCATTCCATTCCATTCCATTCCATTGAATTCCGTTCCATTCCATTCCATTGCGTTCCGTTCCGTTCCGTTCCGTTCCGTTGCGTTCCGTTCCGTTCTACTCGGGTTGATTCCATTCTATTCCATTCCATTCCATTAGATTCCATTCGATTCCATTCGATTCCATTCGATTCCATTCGATTCCATTCCATTCCATTGAATTTCATTCCATTCCATTCCATTCCATTCCATTCCATTCCATTCCATTCCATTCCATTGAATTCCATTGAATTCCATTCCATTTAATTCCATTCCATTCCATTCCATTCGATTCCATTCCATTCCATTGAATTCCAATCCATTCCATTCCATTCCATTCCATTCCATTCCTTTCCATTCCATTGAATTCCAATCCATTCCATTCCATTCCATTCCATTCCATTCCATTCCGTTCTACTCGGGTTGATTCCATTCTATTGCATTCCATTCCATTCGATTCCATTCCATTCCAATCGATTCCATTCGATTCCATTCGATTCCATTCGTTTCCATTCCATTCCATTCCATTGAATTCCATTCCATTCCATTCCATTCCATTCCATTCCATTCTATTCCATTCCATTGAATTCCATTTCATTCCATTCCATTCCATTGAATTCCGTTCCATTCCATTCCATTCCGTTCCGTTCCGTTCCGTTCCGTTCCGTTGCATTCCTTTCCGTTCTACTCGGGTTGATTCCATTCTATTCCATCCCATTCCATTCGATTCCATTCGATTCCATTCGATTCCATTCCATTCCATTCCATTCCATTCCATTCCATTCCATTCCATTCCATTCCATTCCATTCTACTCGGGTTGATTCCATTGTATTCCATTCCATTCCATTCGAATCCATTCCATTTAATTCCATTCCACTCCATTCCATTCTACTCGGGTTCATTCCATTCCATTCCTTTCCGTTCCGTTCCGTTCCATTCCATTCTGTTCCATTCCGTTCCATTCCATTCCATTCCATTCCATTCCGTTCTAATCGGGTTGATACCATTCTATTCCATTCCATTCCGTTCCGTTCCGTTCCGTTCCGTTCCGTTCCGTTCCGTTCCGTTCCCTTCCGTTCTACTGGGGTTGATTCCATTCTATTCCATTCCATTCCGTTCGATTCCATTCGATTCCGTTCGATTCCATTCGATTCCATTCCATTCCATTCCATTCCATTCCATTCCATTGAATTCCGTTCCATTCCATTCCGTTCCGTTCCGTTCCGTTCCGTTCCGTTGCGTTCCGTTCCGTTCTACTCGGGTTGATTCCATTCTATTCCATTCCATTCCATTCGATTCCATTCCATTCCATTCCATTCCATTCCATTCCATTCCATTCCATTCCATTGAATTCCATTCCATTCCATACCATTCCATTGAATTCCGTTCCATTCCATTCCATTCCATTCCATTCCATTCCATTCCGTTCCATTCCATTCCATTCCATTGAATTCCATTCCATTGAATTCCATTCCATTCCATTCCATTCCATTCCATTCCATTCCATTCCATTGAATTCCATTCCGTTCCGTTCCGTTCCATTCCGTTCTGTTCCGTTCCATTCCATTCCGTTCCATTCCATTGAATTCCGTTCCATTCCATTGAAATCCATTCCATTCCGTTCCATTCCATTGAATTCCGTTCCATTCCGTTCCATTCCGTTCCATTCCATTCCATTCCGTTCTAATCGGGTTGATACCATTCTATTCCATTCCATTCCATTCGATTCCATTTCATTCCATTCCGTTCTACTCGGGTTCATTCCATTCCATTCCGTTCTGTTCCAATCCGTTCCATTCCGTTCTGTTCCATTCCGTTCCATTCAATTCCATTCCATTCCATTCCGTTCTACTCGGTTTGATTCCATTCTATTCCACTCCATTCCGTTTCGTTCCGTTCCGTTCCGTTCCGTTCCACTTGGGTTGATTCCATTCTATTCCATTCCATTCCATTCGATTCCATTCGATTCCATTCGATTCCATTCGTTTCCATTCCATTCCATTCGATTCCATTCCATTCCATTCCATTCAATTCCATTGAATTCCATGCCATTCCATTCCATTCCATTCCATTCCATTCCATTGAATTCCATTGAATTCCTTTCCATTGAATTCCATTCCATTCCATTCCATTCCATTGAATTCCATTCCATTCCATAGAATTCCATTCCATTCCATTCCATAGAATTCCGTTCCATTCCATTCCATTCCATTCCATTGCATTCCATTAGATCCCATTCGATTCCTTTCGATTCCATTCGATTCCATTCTATTCCATTCCATTCCATTCCATTGAATTCCATTCCATTCCATTGAATTCCATTCCATTCCATTGAATTCCATTCCATTCCATTCCATTCCATTCCATTCCATTCCATAGAATTCCATTCCATTCCATTCCATTCCATTGAATTCCGTTCCATTCCATTCCATTGCGTTCCGTTCCGTTCCATTCCGTTCCGTTGCGTTCCGTTCCGTTCTACTCGGGTTGATTCCATTCTATTCCATTCCATTCCATTAGATTCCATTCGATTCCATTCGATTCCATTCGATTCCATTCGATTCCATTCCATTCCATTGAATTTCATTCCATTCCATTCCATTCCATTCCATTCCATTCCATTCCATTCCATTGAATTCCATTGAATTCATTCCATTTAATTCCATTCCATTCCATTCCATTCGATTCCATTCCATTCCATTGAATTCCAATCCATTCCATTCCATTCCATTCCATTCCATTCCATTCCATTCCATTGAATTCCAATCCATTCCATTCCATTCCATTCCATTCCATTCCATTCCGTTCTACTCGGGTTGATTCCATTCTATTGCATTCCATTCCATTCGATTCCATTCCATTCCAATCGATTCCATTCGATTCCATTCGATTCCATTCGATTCCATTCCATTCCATTCCATTGAATTCCATTCCATTCCATTCCATTCCATTCCATTCCATTCTATTCCATTCCATTGAATTCCATTTCATTCCATTCCATTCCATTGAATTCCGTTCCATTCCATTCCATTCCGTTCCGTTCCGTTCCGTTCCGTTCCGTTCCGTTGCATTCCTTTCCGTTCTACTCGGGTTGATTCCATTCTATTCCATTCCATTCCATTCGATTCCATTCGATTCCATTCGATTCCATTCCATTCCATTCCATTCCATTCCATTGAAATCCATTCCATTCCATTCCATTCCATTCCATTCCATTCCATTCCATTCCATTCCATTGAATTCCATTGAATTCCATTCCATTTAATTCCATTCCATTCCATTCCATTCGATTCCATTGAATTCCATTTCACTCCATTCCATTCCATTCGATTCCATTGAATTCCATTCCATTCCATTCCATTCCATTGAATTCCGTTCCATTCCTTTGAATTCCGTTCCATTCCGTTCCGTTCCGTTCCATTCCGTTCCGTTCCATTCCATTCCATTCCATTCCATTCCATTCCATTCCATTCCATTCCATTCCATTCCATTCCATTCTACTCGGGTTGATTCCATTGTATTCCATTCCATTCCATTCGAATCCATTCCATTCCATTCCATTCCATTCCGTTCTACTCGGGTTCATTCCATTCCATTCCTTTCCGTTCCGTTCCGTTCCATTCCATTCTGTTCCATTCCGTTCCATTCCATTCCATTCCATTCCATTCCGTTCTAATCGGGTTGATACCATTCTATTCCCTGCCATTCCGTTCCGTTCCGTTCCGTTCCGTTCCGTTCCCTTTCGTTCTACTGGGGTTGATTCCATTCTATTCCATTCCATTCCATTCGATTCCATTCGATTCCATTCGATTCCATTCCATTCCATTCCATTCCATTCCATTCCATTCCATTCCATTCCATTGAATTCCGTTCCATACCATTCCGTTCAGTTCCGTTCCGTTCCATTCCATTCCATTCCGTTGCGTTCCGTTCCGTTCTACTCGGGTTGATTCCATTCTATTCCATTCCATTCCATTCGATTCCATTCGATTCCATTCGATTCCACTCGATTCCATTCGATTCCATTCCATTCCATTCCATTGAATTCCATTCCATTCCATTCCATTCCATTCCATTCCATTCCATTCCATTCCATTCCGTGCCATTCCATTCCATTAAATTCCATTTCATTCCATTCCATTCCATTGAATTCTGTTCCATTCCATTCCATTCCGTTCCGTTCCGTTCCGTTCCGTTCCGTTGCATTGCATTCCGTTCCGTTCTACTCGGGTTGATTCCATTCTATTCCATTCCATTCCATTCGATTCCATTCGATTCCATTCGATTCCATTCGATTCCATTCCATTCCATTCCATTGAATTCCATTCCATTCCATTCCATTCCATTCCATTCCATTCCATTCCATTCCATTCCATTCCATTCCATTGAATTCCATTGAATTCCATTCCATTTAATTCCATTCAATTCCATTCCATTCGATTCCATTGAATTCCATTCCACTCCATTCCATTCCATTCCATTCCATTGAATTCCATTCCATTCCATTCCATTCCATTGAATTCCGTTCCATTCCATTCCATTCCATTCCGTTCCATTCCGTTCCATTCCGTTCCATTCCGTTCCATTCCATTGAATTCCGTTCCATTCCTTTGAATTCCGTTCCATTCCGTTCCATTCTGTTCCATTCCGTTCCGTTCCGTTCCATTCCATTCCATTCCATTCCATTCCATTCCATTCCATTCTACTCGGGTTGATTCCATTGTATTCCATTCCATTCCATTCGAATCCATTCCACTTAATTCCATTCCATTCCATTCCATTCTACTCGGGTTCATTCCATTCCATTCCTTTCCGTTCCGTTCCGTTCCATTCCATTCTGTTCCATTCCGTTCCATTCCATTCCATTCCATTCCATTCCGTTCTAATCGGGTTGATACCATTCTATTCCATTCCATTCCGTTCCGTTCCGTTCCGTTCCGTTCCGTTCCGTTCCCTTCCATTCTACTGGGGTTGATTCCATTCTATTCCATTCCATTCCGTTCGATTCCATTCGATTCCATTCGATTCCATTCGATTCCATTCGATTCGATTCCATTCCATTCCATTCCATTCCATTGAATTCCTTTCCATTCCATTCTGTTCCGTTCTGTTCCGTTCCGTTCCGTTGCGTTCCGTTCCGTTCTACTCGGGTTGATTCCATTCTATTCCATTCCATTCCATTCGATTCCATTCGATTCCATTCGATTCCATTCGATTCCATTCGATTCCATTCCATTTCATTCCATTCCATTCCATTGAATTCCGTTCCATTCCATTCCATTCCGTTCCGTTCCGTTCCGTTCCGTTCCGTTCCGTTGCATTCCGTTCCGTTCTACTCGGGTTGATTCCATTCTATTCCATTCCATTCCATTCGATTCCATTCGATTCCATTCGATTCCATTCGATTCCATTCCATTCCATTCCATTGAATTCCATTCCATTCCATTCCATTCCATTCCATTCCATTCCATTCCATTCCATTCCATTCCATTGAATTCCATTGAATTCCGTTCCATTTAATTCCATTCCATTCCATTCAATTCGATTCCATTGAATTCCATTCCACTCCATTCCATTCCATTCGATTCCATTGAATTCCATTCCATTCCATTCCATTCCGTTCCATTCCGTTCCATTCCGTTCCTTTCCGTTCCATTCCATTGAATTCCGTTCCATTCCTTTGAATTCCGTTCCATTCCTTTCCGTTCCATTCCATTCCGTTCCGTTCCGTTCCATTCCATTCCATTCCATTCCATTCCATTCCATTCCATTCCATTCCATTCTACTCGGGTTGATTCCATTGTATTCCATTCCATTCCATTCGAATCCATTCCATTCCATTCCATTCCATTCCATTCCATTCCGTTCTACTCGGGTTCATTCCATTCCATTCCTTTCCGTTCCATTCCGTTCCATTCCATTCTGTTCCATTCCGTTCCATTCCATTCCATTCCATTCCATTCCGTTCTAATCGGGTTGATTCCATTCTATTCCCTTCCATTCCGTTCCGTTCCGTTCCGTTCCGTTCCGTTCCGTTCCCTTCCGTTCTACTGGGGTTGATTCCATTCTATTCCATTCCATTCCATTCGATTCCATTCGATTCCATTCGATTCCATTCGATTCCATTCGATTCCATTCCATTCCATTCCATTCCATTCCATTCCATTCCATTGAATTCCATTCCATTCCATACCATTCCATTGAATTCCGTTCCATTCCATTCCATTCCATTCCATTCCATTCCATTCCATTCCATTGAATTCCATTCCATTGAATTCCATTCCATTCCATTCCATTCCATTCCATTCCATTCCATTCCATTGAATTCCATTCCGTTCCGTTCCGTTCCATTCCATTCCATTCCATTCCATTCCATTCCATTCCATTCCATTCCATTCCATTCCATTCCATTCCATTCTACTCGGGTTGATTCCATTGTATTCCATTCCATTCCATTCGAATCCATTCCATTCCATTCCATTCCATTCCGTTCTACTCGGGTTCATTCCATTCCATTCCTTTCCGTTCCGTTCCGTTCCATTCCATTCTGTTCCATTCCGTTCCATTCCATTCCATTCCATTCCATTCCGTTCTAATCGGGTTGATACCATTCTATTCCCTGCCATTCCGTTCCGTTCCGTTCCGTTCCGTTCCCTTGCGTTCTACTGGGGTTGATTCCATTCTATTCCATTCCATTCCATTCGATTCCATTCGATTCCATTCGATTCCATTCGATTCCATTCCATTCCATTCCATTCCATTCCATGCCATTCCATTCCATTCCATTGAATTCCGTTCCATACCATTCCGTTCAGTTCCGTTCCGTTCCATTCCGTTCCATTCCGTTGCGTTCCGTTCCGTTCTACTCGGGTTGATTCCATTCCATTCCATTCCATTCCATTCCATTCCATTCCATTCCATTGAATTCCAATCCATTCCATTCCATTCCATTCCATTCCATTCCATTCCGTTCTACTCGGGTTGATTCCATTCTATTGCATTCCATTCCATTCGATTCCATTCCATTCCAATCGATTCCATTCGATTCCATTCGATTCCATTCGATTCCATTCCATTCCATTCCATTGAATTCCATTCCATTCCATTCCATTCCATTCCATTCCATTCTATTCCATTCCATTGAATTCCATTTCATTCCATTCCATTCCATTGAATTCCGTTCCATTCCATTCCATTCCGTTCCGTTCCGTTCCGTTCCGTTCCGTTCCATTGCATTCCTTTCCGTTCTACTCGGGTTGATTCCATTCTATTCCATTCCATTCCATTCGATTCCATTCGATTCCATTCGATTCCATTCCATTCCATTCCATTCCATTCCATTGAAATCCATTCCATTCCATTCCATTCCATTCCATTCCATTCCATTCCATTCCATTCCATTGAATTCCATTGAATTCCATTCCATTTAATTCCATTCCATTCCATTCCATTCGATTCCATTGAATTCCATTTCACTCCATTCCATTCCATTCGATTCCATTGAATTCCATTCCATTCCATTCCATTCCATTGAATTCCGTTCCATTCCTTTGAATTCCGTTCCATTCCGTTCCGTTCCGTTCCATTCCGTTCCGTTCCATTCCATTCCATTCCATTCCATTCCATTCCATTCCATTCCATTCCATTCCATTCTACTCGGGTTGATTCCATTGTATTCCATTCCATTCCATTCGAATCCATTCCATTCCATTCCATTCCATTCCGTTCTACTCGGGTTCATTCCATTCCATTCCTTTCCGTTCCGTTCCGTTCCATTCCATTCTGTTCCATTCCGTTCCATTCCATTCCATTCCATTCCATTCCGTTCTAATCGGGTTGATACCATTCTATTCCCTGCCATTCCGTTCCGTTCCGTTCCGTTCCGTTCCGTTCCCTTTCGTTCTACTGGGGTTGATTCCATTCTATTCCATTCCATTCCATTCGATTCCATTCGATTCCATTCGATTCCATTCCATTCCATTCCATTCCATTCCATTCCATTCCATTCCATTCCATTCCATTGAATTCCGTTCCATACCATTCCGTTCAGTTCCGTTCCGTTCCGTTCCATTCCATTCCGTTGCGTTCCGTTCCGTTCTACTCGGGTTGATTCCATTCTATTCCATTCCATTCCATTCGATTCCATTCGATTCCATTCGATTCCACTCGATTCCATTCGATTCCATTCCATTCCATTCCATTGAATTCCATTCCATTCCATTCCATTCCATTCCATTCCATTCCATTCCGTGCCATTCCTTTCCATTAAATTCCATTTCATTCCATTCCATTCCATTGAATTCTGTTCCATTCCATTCCATTCCGTTCCGTTCCGTTCCGTTCCGTTCCGTTGCATTGCATTCCGTTCCGTTCTACTCGGGTTGATTCCATTCTATTCCATTCCATTCCATTCGATTCCATTCGATTCCATTCGATTCCATTCGATTCCATTCCATTCCATTCCATTGAATTCCATTCCATTCCATTCCATTCCATTCCATTCCATTCCATTCCATTCCATTCCATTGAATTCCATTGAATTCCATTCCATTTAATTCCATTCAATTCCATTCCATTCGATTCCATTGAATTCCATTCCACTCCATTCCATTCCATTCCATTCCATTGAATTCCATTCCATTCCATTCCATTCCATTGAATTCCGTTCCATTCCATTCCATTCCATTCCGTTCCATTCCGTTCCATTCCGTTCCATTCCGTTCCATTCCATTGAATTCCGTTCCATTCCTTTGAATTCCGTTCCATTCCGTTCCATTCTGTTCCATTCCGTTCCGTTCCGTTCCATTCCATTCCATTCCATTCCATTCCATTCCATTCCATTCTACTCGGGTTGATTCCATTGTATTCCATTCCATTCCATTCGAATCCATTCCACTTAATTCCATTCCATTCCATTCCATTCTACTCGGGTTCATTCCATTCCATTCCTTTCCGTTCCGTTCCGTTCCATTCCATTCTGTTCCATTCCGTTCCATTCCATTCCATTCCATTCCATTCCGTTCTAATCGGGTTGATACCATTCTATTCCATTCCATTCCGTTCCGTTCCGTTCCGTTCCGTTCCGTTCCGTTCCCTTCCATTCTACTGGGGTTGATTCCATTCTATTCCATTCCATTCCGTTCGATTCCATTCGATTCCATTCGATTCCATTCGATTCCATTCGATTCGATTCCATTCCATTCCATTCCATTCCATTGAATTCCGTTCCATTCCATTCTGTTCCGTTCTGTTCCGTTCCGTTCCGTTGCGTTCCGTTCCGTTCTACTCGGGTTGATTCCATTCTATTCCATTCCATTCCATTCGATTCCATTCGATTCCATTCGATTCCATTCGATTCCATTCGATTCCATTCCATTTCATTCCATTCCATTCCATTGAATTCCGTTCCATTCCATTCCATTCCGTTCCGTTCCGTTCCGTTCCGTTCCGTTCCGTTGCATTCCGTTCCGTTCTACTCGGGTTGATTCCATTCTATTCCATTCCATTCCATTCGATTCCATTCGATTCCATTCGATTCCATTCGATTCCATTCCATTCCATTCCATTGAATTCCATTCCATTCCATTCCATTCCATTCCATTCCATTCCATTCCATTCCATTCCATTCCATTGAATTCCATTGAATTCCGTTCCATTTAATTCCATTCCATTCCATTCAATTCGATTCCATTGAATTCCATTCCACTCCATTCCATTCCATTCGATTCCATTGAATTCCATTCCATTCCATTCCATTCCGTTCCATTCCGTTCCATTCCGTTCCTTTCCGTTCCATTCCATTGAATTCCGTTCCATTCCTTTGAATTCCGTTCCATTCCTTTCCGTTCCATTCCATTCCGTTCCGTTCCGTTCCATTCCATTCCATTCCATTCCATTCCATTCCATTCCATTCTACTCGGGTTGATTCCATTGTATTCCATTCCATTCCATTCGAATCCATTCCATTCCATTCCATTCCATTCCATTCCATTCCGTTCTACTCGGGTTCATTCCATTCCATTCCTTTCCGTTCCGTTCCGTTCCATTCCATTCTGTTCCATTCCGTTCCATTCCATTCCATTCCATTCCATTCCGTTCTAATCGGGTTGATTCCATTCTATTCCCTTCCATTCCGTTCCGTTCCGTTCCGTTCCGTTCCGTTCCGTTCCCTTCCGTTCTACTGGGGTTGATTCCATTCTATTCCATTCCATTCCATTCGATTCCATTCGATTCCATTCGATTCCATTCGATTCCATTCGATTCCATTCGATTCCATTCCATTCCATTCCATTCCATTCCATTCCATTCCATTGAATTCCATTCCATTCCATACCATTCCATTGAATTCCGTTCCATTCCATTCCATTCCATTCCATTCCATTCCATTCCATTCCATTGAATTCCATTCCATTGAATTCCATTCCATTCCATTCCATTCCATTCCATTCCATTCCATTCCATTGAATTCCATTCCGTTCCGTTCCGTTCCATTCCATTCCATTCCATTCCATTCCATTCCATTCCATTCCATTCCATTCCATTCCATTCCATTCTACTCGGGTTGATTCCATTGTATTCCATTCCATTCCATTCGAATCCATTCCATTCCATTCCATTCCATTCCGTTCTACTCGGGTTCATTCCATTCCATTCCTTTCCGTTCCGTTCCGTTCCATTCCATTCTGTTTCATTCCGTTCCATTCCATTCCATTCCATTCCATTCCGTTCTAATCGGGTTGATACCATTCTATTCCCTGCCATTCCGTTCCGTTCCGTTCCGTTCCGTTCCCTTGCGTTCTACTGGGGTTGATTCCATTCTATTCCATTCCATTCCATTCGATTCCATTCGATTCCATTCGATTCCATTCGATTCCATTCCATTCCATTCCATTCCATTCCATGCCATTCCATTCCATTCCATTGAATTCCGTTCCATACCATTCCGTTCAGTTCCGTTCCGTTCCATTCCGTTCCATTCCGTTGCGTTCCGTTCCGTTCTACTCGGGTTGATTCCATTCTATTCCATTCCATTCCATTCGATTCCTTTCGATTCCATTCGATTCCACTCGATTCCATTCGATTCCATTCCATTCCATTCCATTGAATTCCATTCCATTCCATTCCATTCCATTCCATTCCATTCCATTCCATGCCATTCCATTCCATTAAATTCCATTTCATTCCATTCCATTGCATAGAATTCCATTCCATTCCATTCCATAGAATTCCGTTCCATTCCATTCCATTCCATTCCATTGCATTCCATTAGATCCCATTCGATTCCTTTCGATTCCATTCGATTCCATTCTATTCCATTCCATTCCATTCCATTGAATTCCATTCCATTCCATTGAATTCCATTCCATTCCATTGAATTCCATTCCATTCCATTCCATTCCATTCCATTCCATTCCATAGAATTCCATTCCATTCCATTCCATTCCATTGAATTCCGTTCCATTCCATTCCATTGCGTTCCGTTCCGTTCCGTTCCGTTCCGTTGCGTTCCGTTCCGTTCTACTCGGGTTGATTCCATTCTATTCCATTCCATTCCATTAGATTCCATTCGATTCCATTCGATTCCATTCGATTCCATTCGATTCCATTCCATTCCATTGAATTTCATTCCATTCCATTCCATTCCATTCCATTCCATTCCATTCCATTCCATTCCATTCCATTCCATTCCATTCCATTCCATTGAATTCCATTGAATTCCATTCCATTTAATTCCATTCCATTCCATTCCATTCGATTCCATTCCATTCCATTGAATTCCAATCCATTCCATTCCATTCCATTCCATTCCATTCCATTCCATTCCATTCCATTGAATTCCAATCCATTCCATTCCATTCCATTCCATTCCATTCCATTCCATTCCATTGAATTCCATTCCATTCCATTCCATTCCATTCCATTCCATTCCATTCCATTCCATTCCTTTCCATTCCATTGAATTCCATTCCATTCCATTCCATTCCATTCCATTCCATTCCATTCCATTGAATTCCATTTCATTCCATTCCATTCCATTGAATTCCTTTCCATTCCATTCCATTCCGTTCCGTTCCGTTCCGTTCCGTTCCGTTCCGTTGCATTCCGTTCCGTTCTACTCGGGTTGATTCCATTCTATTCCATTCCATTCCATTCGATTCCATTCGATTCCATTCGATTCCATTCGATTCCATTCCATTCCATTCCATTGAATTCCATTCCATTCCATTCCATTCCATTCCATTCCATTCCATTCCATTCCATTCCATTCCATTCCATTGAATTCCATTGAATTCCGTTCCATTTAATTCCATTCCATTCCATTCAATTCGATTCCATTGAATTCCATTCCACTCCATTCCATTCCATTCGATTCCATTGAATTCCATTCCATTCCATTCCATTCCGTTCCATTCCGTTCCATTCCGTTCCTTTCCGTTCCATTCCATTGAATTCCGTTCCATTCCTTTGAATTCCGTTCCATTCCGTTCCGTTCCATTCCATTCCGTTCCGTTCCGTTCCATTCCATTCCATTCCATTCCATTCCATTCCATTCCATTCCATTCTACTCGGGTTGATTCCACTGTATTCCATTCCATTCCATTCCATTCCATTCCATTCCATTCTACTCGGGTTGATTCCATTGTATTCCATTCCATTCCATTCGAATCCATTCCATTCCATTCCATTCCATTCCATTCCGTTCTACTCGGTTTCATTCCATTCCATTCCTTTCCGTTCCGTTCCGTTCCATTCCATTCTGTTCCATTCCGTTCCATTCCATTCCATTCCATTCCATTCCGTTCTAATCGGGTTGATTCCATTCTATTCCCTTCCATTCCGTTCCGTTCCGTTCCGTTCCGTTCCGTTCCGTTCCCTTCCGTTCTACTGGGGTTGATTCCATTCTATTCCATTCCATTCCATTCGATTCCATTCGATTCCATTCGATTCCATTCGATTCCATTCGATTCCATTCGATTCCATTCCATTCCATTCCATTCCATTCCATTCCATTGAATTCCATTCCATTCCATACCATTCCATTGAATTCCGTTCCATTCCATTCCATTCCATTCCATTCCATTCCATTGAATTCCATTCCATTGAATTCCATTCCATTCCATTCCATTCCATTCCATTCCATTCCATTCCATTGAATTCCATTCCGTTCCGTTCCGTTCCTTTCCGTTCCGTTCCGTTCCATTCCATTCCGTTCCATTCCATTGAATTCCGTTCCATTCCACTGAAATCCATTCCATTCCTTTCCATTCCATTGAATTCCGTTCCTTTCCGTTCCATTCCGTTCCATTCCGTTCCATTCCGTTCTACTCAGGTTGACTCCATTCTATTCCATTCCATTCCATTCGATTCCATTCCATTCCATTCCATTCCATTCTACTCGGGTTGATTCCATTGTATTCCATTCCATTCCATTCGAATCCATTCCACTTAATTCCATTCCATTCCATTCCATTCTACTCGGGTTCATTCCATTCCATTCCTTTCCGTTCCGTTCCGTTCCATTCCATTCTCTTCCATTCCGTTCCATTCCATTCCATTCCATTCCATTCCGTTCTAATCGGGTTGATACCATTCTATTCCATTCCATTCCGTTCCGTTCCGTTCCGTTCCGTTCCGTTCCCTTCCATTCTACTGGGGTTGATTCCATTCTATTCCATTCCATTCCGTTCGATTCCATTCGATTCCATTCGATTCCATTCGATTCCATTCGATTCCATTCCATTCCATTCCATTCCATTCCATTGAATTCCGTTCCATTCCATTCTGTTCCGTTCCGTTCCGTTCCGTTCCGTTGCGTTCCGTTCCGTTCTACTCGGGTTGATTCCATTCTATTCCATTCCATTCCATTCGATTCCATTCGATTCCATTCGATTCCATTCGATTCCATTCGATTCCATTCCATTCCATTCCATTGAATTCCATTCCATTCCATTCCATTCCATTCCTTTCCATTCCATTGAATTCCATTCCATTCCATTCCATTCCATTCCATTCCATTCCATTGAATTCCATTTCATTCCATTCCATTCCATTGAATTCCGTTCCATTCCATTCCATTCCGTTCCGTTCCGTTCCGTTCCGTTCCGTTCCGTTGCATTCCGTTCCGTTCTACTCGGGTTGATTCCATTCTATTCCATTCCATTCCATTCGATTCCATTCGATTCCATTCGATTCCATTCGATTCCATTCCATTCCATTCCATTGAATTCCATTCCATTCCATTCCATTCCATTCCATTCCATTCCATTCCATTCCATTCCATTCCATTGAATTCCATTGAATTCCGTTCCATTTAATTCCATTCCATTCCATTCAATTCGATTCCATTGAATTCCATTCCACTCCATTCCATTCCATTCGATTCCATTGAATTCCATTCCATTCCATTCCATTCCGTTCCATTCCGTTCCATTCCGTTCCTTTCCGTTCCATTCCATTGAATTCCGTTCCATTCCTTTGAATTCCGTTCCATTCCGTTCCGTTCCATTCCATTCCGTTCCGTTCCGTTCCATTCCATTCCATTCCATTCCATTCCATTCCCTTCCATTCCATTCCATTCTACTCGGGTTGATTCCATTGTATTCCATTCCATTCCATTCGAATCCATTCCATTCCATTCCATTCCATTCCATTCCATTCCATTCCGTTCTACTCGGGTTCATTCCATTCCATTCCTTTCCGTTCCGTTCCGTTCCATTCCATTCTGTTCCATTCCGTTCCATTCCATTCCATTCCATTCCATTCCGTTCTAATCGGGTTGATTCCATTCTATTCCCTTCCATTCCGTTCCGTTCCGTTCCGTTCCGTTCCGTTCCGTTCCCTTCCGTTCTACTGGGGTTGATTCCATTCTATTCCATTCCATTCCATTCGATTCCATTCGATTCCATTCGATTCCATTCGATTCCATTCGATTCCATTCCATTCCATTCCATTCCATTCCATTCCATTCCATTGAATTCCATTCCATTCCATACCATTCCATTGAATTCCGTTCCATTCCATTCCATTCCATTCCATTCCATTCCATTCCATTCCATTCCATTCCATTGAATTCCATTCCATTGAATTCCATTCCATTCCATTCCATTCCATTCCATTCCATTCCATTCCATTCCATTGAATTCCATTCCGTTCCGTTCCGTTCCATTCCATTCCATTCCATTCCATTCCATTCCATTCCATTCCATTCCATTCTACTCGGGTTGATTCCATTGTATTCCATTCCATTCCATTCGAATCCATTCCATTCCATTCCATTCCATTCCGTTCTACTCGTGTTCATTCCATTCC
This sequence comes from Gorilla gorilla gorilla, assembly GCF_029281585.2. Classification (NCBI taxonomy): domain Eukaryota; kingdom Metazoa; phylum Chordata; class Mammalia; order Primates; family Hominidae; genus Gorilla; species Gorilla gorilla. Next base: position 13,117,031 of record NC_073240.2, on the reverse strand, counting down.
ATTCCTTTCCGTTCCGTTCCGTTCCATTCCATTCTGTTCCATTCCGTTCCATTCCATTCCATTCCATTCCATTCCGTTCTAATCGGGTTGATACCATTCTATTCCCTGCCATTCCGTTCCGTTCCGTTCCGTTCCGTTCCCTTGCATTCTACTGGGGTTGATTCCATTCTATTCCATTCCATTCCATTCGATTCCATTCGATTCCATTCGATTCCATTCGATTCCATTCCATTCCATTCCATTCCATTCTATTCCATTCCATTCCATTCCATTGAATTCCGTTCCATACCATTCCGTTCAGTTCCGTTCCGTTCCATTCCGTTCCATTCCGTTGCGTTCCGTTCCGTTCTACTCGGGTTGATTCCATTCTATTCCATTCCATTCCATTCGATTCCTTTCGATTCCATTCGATTCCACTCGATTCCATTCGATTCCATTCCATTCCATTCCATTGAATTCCATTCCATTCCATTCCATTCCATTCCATTCCATTCCATTCCATGCCATTCCATTCCATTAAATTCCATTTCATTCCATTCCATTCCATTGAATTCCGTTCCATTCCATTCCATTCCGTTCCGTTCCGTTCCGTTCCGTTCCGTTGCATTGCATTCCGTTCCGTTCTACTCGGGTTGATTCCATTCTCTTCCATTCCATTCCATTCGATTCCATTCGATTCCATTCGATTCCATTCGATTCCATTCCATTCCATTCCATTGAATTCCATTCCATTCCATTCCATTCCATTCCATTCCATTCCATTCCATTGAATTCCATTGAATTCCATTCCATTTAATTCCATTCAATTCCATTCCATTCGATTCCATTGAATTTCATTCCACTCCATTCCATTCCATTCCATTCCATTGAATTCCATTCCATTCCATTCCATTCCATTGAATTCCGTTCCATTCCATTCCATTCCATTCCGTTCCATTCCGTTCCATTCCGTTCCATTCCGTTCCATTCCATTGAATTCCGTTCCATTCCTTTGAATTCCGTTCCATTCCGTTCCATTCTGTTCCATTCCGTTCCGTTCCGTTCCATTCCATTCCATTCCATTCCATTCCATTCCATTCCATTCCATTCCATTCCATTCCATTCTACTCGGGTTGATTCCATTGTATTCCATTCCATTCCATTCGAATCCATTCCACTTAATTCCATTCCATTCCATTCCATTCTACTCGGGTTCATTCCATTCCATTCCTTTCCGTTCCTTTCCGTTCCATTCCATTCTCTTCCATTCCGTTCCATTCCATTCCATTCCATTCCATTCCGTTCTAATCGGGTTGATACCATTCTATTCCATTCCATTCCGTTCCGTTCCGTTCCGTTCCGTTCCCTTCCATTCTACTGGGGTTGATTCCATTCTATTCCATTCCATTCCGTTCGATTCCATTCGATTCCATTCGATTCCATTCGATTCCATTCGATTCCATTCCATTCCATTCCATTCCATTCCATTGAATTCCGTTCCATTCCATTCTGTTCCGTTCCGTTCCGTTCCGTTCCGTTGCGTTCCGTTCCGTTCTACTCGGGTTGATTCCATTCTATTCCATTCCATTCCATTCGATTCCATTCGATTCCATTCGATTCCATTCGATTCCATTCGATTCCATTCCATTCCATTCCATTGAATTCCATTCCATTCCATTCCATTCTATTCCTTTCCATTCCATTGAATTCCATTCCATTCCATTCCATTCCATTCCATTCCATTCCATTGAATTCCATTTCATTCCATTCCATTCCATTGAATTCCGTTCCATTCCATTCCATTCCGTTCCGTTCCGTTCCGTTCCGTTCCATTCCGTTCCATTCCATTGAATTCCGTTCCATTCCATTCAATTCGATTCCATTGAATTCCATTCCACTCCATTCCATTCCATTCGATTCCATTGAATTCCATTCCATTCCATTCCATTCCGTTCCATTCCGTTCCATTCCGTTCCTTTCCGTTCCATTCCATTGAATTCCGTTCCATTCCTTTGAATTCCGTTCCATTCCGTTCCGTTCCATTCCATTCCTTTCCGTTCCGTTCCATTCCATTCCATTCCATTCCATTCCATTCCATTCCATTCCATTCTACTCGGGTTGATTCCATTGTATTCCATTCCATTCCATTCGAATCCATTCCATTCCATTCCATTCCATTCCATTCCATTCCGTTCTACTCGGGTTCATTCCATTCCATTCCTTTCCGTTCCGTTCCGTTCCATTCCATTCTGTTCCATTCCGTTCCATTCCATTCCATTCCATTCCATTCCGTTCTAATCGGGTTGATTCCATTCTATTCCCTTCCATTCCGTTCCGTTCCGTTCCGTTCCGTTCCGTTCCGTTCCCTTCCGTTCTACTGGGGTTGATTCCATTCTATTCCATTCCATTCCATTCGATTCCATTCGATTCCATTCGATTCCATTCGATTCCATTCGATTCCATTCGATTCCATTCCATTCCATTCCATTCCATTCCATTCCATTCCATTGAATTCCATTCCATTCCATACCATTCCATTGAATTCCGTTCCATTCCATTCCATTCCATTCCATTCCATTCCATTCCATTCCATTCCATTCCATTCCATTGAATTCCATTCCATTGAATTCCATTCCATTCCATTCCATTCCATTCCATTCCATTCCATTCCATTGAATTCCATTCCGTTCCGTTCCGTTCCATTCCATTCCATTCCATTCCATTCCATTCCATTCCATTCCATTCTACTCGGGTTGATTCCATTGTATTCCATTCCATTCCATTCGAATCCATTCCATTCCATTCCATTCCATTCCGTTCTACTCGTGTTCATTCCATTCCATTCCTTTCCGTTCCGTTCCGTTCCATTCCATTCTGTTCCATTCCGTTCCATTCCATTCCATTCCATTCCATTCCGTTCTAATCGGGTTGATACCACTCTATTCCCTGCCATTCCGTTCCGTTCCGTTCCGTTCCGTTCCCTTGCGTTCTACTGGGGTTGATTCCATTCTATTCCATTCCATTCCATTCGATTCCATTCGATTCCATTCGATTCCATTCGATTCCATTCCATTCCATTCCATTCCATTCTATTCCATTCCATTCCATTCCATTGAATTCCGTTCCATACCATTCCGTTCAGTTCCGTTCCGTTCCATTCTACTGGGGTTGATTCCATTCTATTCCATTCCATTCCATTCGATTCCATTCGATTCCATTCCATTCCATTCCATTCCATTCCATTGAATTCCGTTCCATTCCATTCTGTTCCGTTCCGTTCCGTTCCGTTCCGTTGCGTTCCGTTCCGTTCTACTCGGGTTGATTCCATTCTATTCCATTCCATTCCATTCGATTCCATTCGATTCCATTCGATTCCATTCGATTCCATTCGATTCCATTCCATTCCATTCCATTGAATTCCATTCCATTCCATTCCATTCCATTCCTTTCCATTCCATTGAATTCCATTCCATTCCATTCCATTCCATTCCATTCCATTCCATTCCATTGAATTCCATTTAATTCCATTCCATTCCATTGAATTCCTTTCCATTCCATTCCATTCCGTTCCGTTCCGTTCCGTTGCGTTCCGTTCCGTTGCATTCCGTTCCGTTCTACTCGGGTTGATTCCATTCTATTCCATTCCATTCCATTCGATTCCATTCGATTCCATTCGATTCCATTCGATTCCATTCCATTCCATTCCATTGAATTCCATTCCATTCCATTCCATTCCATTCCATTCCATTCCATTCCATTCCATTCCATTGAATTCCATTGAATTCCGTTCCATTTAATTCCATTCCATTCCATTCAATTCGATTCCATTGAATTCCATTCCACTCCATTCCATTCCATTCGATTCCATTGAATTCCATTCCATTCCATTCCATTCCGTTCCATTCCGTTCCATTCCGTTCCTTTCCGTTCCATTCCATTGAATTCCGTTCCATTCCTTTGAATTCCGTTCCATTCCGTTCCGTTCCATTCCATTCCGTTCCGTTCCGTTCCATTCCATTCCATTCCATTCCATTCCATTCCATTCCATTCCATTCCATTCTACTCGGGTTGATTCCATTGTATTCCATTCCATTCCATTCGAATCCATTCCATTCCATTCCATTCCATTCCATTCCGTTCTACTCGGGTTCATTCCATTCCATTCCTTTCCGTTCCGTTCCGTTCCATTCCATTCTGTTCCATTCCGTTCCATTCCATTCCATTCCATTCCATTCCGTTCTAATCGGGTTGATTCCATTCTATTCCCTTCCATTCCGTTCCGTTCCGTTCCGTTCCGTTCCGTTCCGTTCCCTTCCGTTCTACTGGGGTTGATTCCATTCTATTCCATTCCATTCCATTCGATTCCATTCGATTCCATTCGATTCCATTCGATTCCATTCGATTCCATTCCATTCCATTCCATTCCATTCCATTCCATTCCATTCCATTGAATTCCATTCCATTCCATACCATTCCATTGAATTCCGTTCCATTCCATTCCATTCCATTCCATTCCATTCCATTCCATTCCATTCCATTGAATTCCATTCCATTGAATTCCATTCCATTCCATTCCATTCCATTCCATTCCATTCCATTCCATTGAATTCCATTCCGTTCCGTTCCGTTCCATTCCGTTCCGTTCCGTTCCATTCCTTTCCGTTCCATTCCATTGAATTCCGTTCCATTCCACTGAAATCCATTCCATTCCTTTCCATTCCATTGAATTCCGTTCCTTTCCGTTCCATTCCGTTCCATTCCGTTCCATTCCGTTCTACTCAGGTTGACTCCATTCTATTCCATTCCATTCCATTCGATTCCATTCCATTCCATTCCGTTCTACTCGGGTTCATTCCATTCCATTCCGTTCTGTTCCATTCCGTTCCACTCCGTTCTGTTCCATTCCGTTCCATTCAATTCCATTCCATTCCATTCCGTTCTACTCGGTTTGATTCCATTCTATTCCACTCCATTCCGTTCCGTTCCGTTCCGTTCCGTTCCGTTCCACTTGGGTTGATTCCATTCTATTCCATTCCATTCCATTCGATTCCATTCGATTCCATTCGATTCCATTCGTTTCAATTCCATTCCATTCGATTCCATTCCATTCCATTCCATTCAATTCCATTGAATTCCATGCCATTCCATTCTATTCCATTCCATTCCATTCCATTGAATTCCATTGAATTCCTTTCCATTGAATTCCATTCCATTCCATTCCATTCCATTGAATTCCATTCCATTCCATTGAATTCCATTCCATTCCATTCCATTCCATTCCATTCCATTCCATTCCATAGAATTCCATTCCATTCCATTCCATTCCATTGAATTCCGTTCCATTCCATTCCATTCCGTTCCGTTCCGTTCCGTTCCGTTCCGTTGCGTTCCGTTCCGTTCTACTCGGGTTGATTCCATTCTATTCCATTCCATTCCATTAGATTCCATTCGATTCCATTCGATTCCATTCGATTCCATTCGATTCCATTCCATTCCATTGAATTCCATTCCATTCCATTCCATTCCATTCCATTCCATTGAATTCCATTGAATTCCATTCCATTTAATTCCATTCCATTCCATTCCATTCGATTCCATTGCATTCCATTGAATTCCAATCCATTCCATTCCATTCCATTCCATTCCATTCCATTCCATTCCATTCCGTTCTACTCGGGTTGATTCCATTCTATTCCATTCCATTCCATTCGATTCGATTCCATTCCATTCCATTCCATTCCATTCCATTCCATTCCATTCCATTCCATTCCATTGAATTCCAATCCATTCCATTCCATTCCATTCCATTCCATTCCATTCCATTCCATTCCATTCCATTCCATTCCGTTCTACTCGGGTTGATTCCATTCTATTCCATTCCACTCCATTCGATTCCATTCCATTCCGATCGATTCCATTCGATTCCATTCGATTCCATTCGATTCCATTCCATTCTATTCCATTGAATTCCATTCCATTCCATTCCATTCCATTGAATTCCATTTCATTCCATTCCATTCCATTGAATTCCGTTCCATTCCATTCCGTTCCGTTCCGTTCCGTTCCGTTCCGTTCCGTTCCGTTCCGTTGCATTCCTTTCCGTTCTACTCGGGTTGATTCCATTCTATTCCATTCCATTCCATTCCATTCCATTCGATTCCATTCGATTCCATTCCATTCCATTCCATTCCAATCCATTGAAGTCCATTCCATTCCATTCCATTCCATTCCATTCCATTCCATTCCATTCCATTGAATTCCATTGAATTCCATTCCATTTAATTCCATTCCATTCCATTCCATTCGATTCCATTGAATTCCATTCCACTCCATTCCATTCCATTCGATTCCATTGAATTCCGTTCCATTCCATTCCATTCCATTCCGTTCCGTTCCGTTCCGTTCCGTTCCGTTCCGTTGCGTTCCGTTCCTTTCTACTCGGGTTGATTCCATTCTATTCCAATCCATTCCGTTACGTTCCGTTCCGTTCCGTTCAGTTCCGTTCCACTTGGGTTGATTCCATTCTATTCCATTCCATTCCATTCGATTCCATTCGATTCCATTCGATTCCATTCGTTTCCATTCCATTCCATTCGATTCCATTCCATTCCATTCCATTCAATTCCATTGAATTCCATGCCATTCCATTCCATTCCATTCCATTCCATTGCATTCCATTGAATTCCATTGAATTCCTTTCCATTGAATTCCATTCCATTCCATTCCATTCCATTCCATTCCATTCCATTCCATTGAATTCCATTCCATTCCATTCCATAGAATTCCATTCCATTCCATTCCATTCCATTCCATTCCATTCCATTCCATTCCATTCCATTCCATTAGATCCCATTCGATTCCATTCGATTCCATTCGATTCCATTCTATTCCATTCCATTCCATTCCATTGAATTCCATTCCATTCCATTCCATTCCATTCCATTCCATTGAATTCCATTCCATTCCATTCCATTCCATTCCATTCCATTCCATTGAATTCCATTCCATTCCATTCCATTCCATTCCACTCCATTCCATTCCACTCCACTCCACACCACTCCACTCTACTCCACTCCACCCTACTCCACTCCATTCCATTCCATTCCATTCCTTTGAATTACATTGAATTCCATTCCATTGAATTCCATTCCGTTCCGTTCCGTTCCGTTCCGTTCCGTTCCGCTCTACTCGGGTTGATTCCATTCTATTCCATTCCATTCCATTCGATTCCATTCGATTCCATTCGATCTCATTCGATTCCATTCCATTCCATTCCATTCCATTCCATTCCATTCCATTCCATTCCATTCCATTCTATTCTATTGAATTCCATTCCATTCCATTCCATTCCATTCCGCTCCGCTAGGCTCCGCTCCGCTCCCTTCCGTTCCTTTCCGTTCCTTTCTCCTCGGGTTCATTCCATTCCGTTCTGTTCCGTTCCGTTCCATTCCGTTCTACTCGGGTTGATTCCATTCTATTCCATTCCATTCCATTCCTTTCCATTCCATTCCACTCGGGTTGATCATTCCATTCCTTTCCGTTTCGTTCCGTTCTGTTCCGTTCCGTTCCGTTCTACTCGGGTTGATTCCATTCTATTCCATTCCATTCCATTCCATTCCATGGAATTCCATTCCTTTGAATTCCATTCCATTCCATTCCATTCGATTCCATTGAATTCCATTCCACTCCATTCCATTCCATTCGATTCCATTGAATTCCATTCCATTCCATTCCATTCCATTCCATTCCATTCCATTCCATTCCATTCCATTCCATTCCATTCCATTCCGTTCTACTCGGGTTGATTCCATTCTATTCCATTCCATTCCATTCGATTCCATTCGATTCCAATCGATTCCATTCGATTCCATTCGATTCCATTCCATTCCATTGAATTCCATTCCATTCCATTCCATTCCATTCCATTCCATTCCATTCCATTCCATTCCATTGAATTCCATTCCATTCCATTCCATTCCATTCCGTTCCATTCCACTCCATTCCATTCCACTCCACTCCACACCACTCCACTCCACTCCACTCCACTCCACTCCATTCCATTCCATTCCATTCCATTGAATTTCATTGAATTCCATTCCATTGCATTCCATTCCGTTCCGTTCCGTTCCGTTCCATTCCGTTCCGCTCTACTCGGGTTGATTCCATTCTATTCCATTCCATTCCATTCGATTCCATTCGATTCCATTCGATCTCATTCGATTCCATTCCATTCCATTCCATTCCATTCCATTTCATTCTATTCTATTGAATTCCTTTCCATTCCATTCCATTCCATTCCGCTCTGCTAGGCTCCGCTCCGCTGCGTTCCGTTCCTTTCCGTTCCTTTCTCCTCGGGTTCATTCCATTCCGTTCCGTTCCTTTCCGTTCCGTTCCGTTCCGTTCCGTTCCGTTCTACTCGGGTTGATTCCATTCTATTCCATTCCATTCCATTCCATTCCATTCCATTCCATTCCATTCCATTCCACTCGGGTTGATCATTCCATTCCATTCCGTTCTTATCGGGTTGATTCCATTCCATTCCATTCCATTCCGTTCCGTTCCGTTCAGTTCCGTTCCGTTCCATTCCGTTGCATTCCGTTCCGTTCTACTCGGGTTGATTCCATTCTATTCCATTCCATTCCATTCGATTCCATTCGATTCCATTCGATTCCATTCGATTCCATTCCATTCCATTCCATTGAATTCCATTCCATTCCATTCCATTCCATTCCATTCCATTCCATTGAATTCCATTGAATTCCATTCCATTTAATTCCATTCCATTCCATTCCATTCGATTCCATTGAATTCCATTCCACTCCATTCCATTCCATTCGATTCCATTGAATTCCATTCCATTCCATTCCATTCCATTGAATTCCCTTCCATTCCATTCCATTCCATTCCGTTCCATTCCATTCCATTCCGTTCAATTCCGTTCCATTCCATTGAATTCCGTTCCATTCCTTTGAATTCCGTTCCATTCCGTTCCATTCCGTTCCGTTCCGTTCCATTCCATTCCATTCCTTTCCATTCCATTCCATTCCATTCCATTCCATTCCATTCCTTTCCATTCCATTCCATTCTACTCGGGTTGATTCCATTGTATTCCATTCCATTCCATTCGAATCCATTCCATTCCATTCCATTCCATTCCATTCCATTCCATTCCGTTCTACTCGGGTTCATTCCATTCCATTCCGTTCCGTTCCGTTCCGTTCCATTCCGTTCTGTTCCATTCCGTTCCATTCAATTCCATTCCATTCCATTCCGTTCTACTCGGTTTGATTCCATTCTATTCCACTCCATTCCGTTCCGTTCCGTTCCGTTCCGTTCCGTTCAGTTCCGTTCCACTTGGGTTGATTCCATTCTATTCCATTCCATTCCATTCGATTCCATTCGATTCCATTCGATTCCATTCGTTTCCATTCCATTCCATTCGATTCCATTCCATTCCATTCCATTCAATTCCATTGAATTCCATGCCATTCCATTCCATTCCATTCCATTCCATTTCATTCCATTCCATTGAATTCCATTGAATTCCTTTCCATTGAATTCCATTCCATTCCATTCCATTCCATTCCATTCCATTCCATTCCATTCCATTCCATTCCATTCCATTGAATTCCATTCCATTCCATTCCATAGAATTCCGTTCCATTCCATTCCATTCCGTTCCATTCCATTAGATCCCATTCGATTCCATTCGATTCCATTCGATTCCATTCCATTCCATTCCATTCCATTCCATTGAATTCCATTCCATTCCATTCCATTCCATTCCATTCCATTCCATTGAATTCCATTCCATTCCATTCCATTCCATTCCACTCCATTCCATTCCACTCCACTCCACACCACTCCACTCCACTCCACTCCACCCAACTCCACTCCATTCCATTCCATTCCATTCCATTGAATTTCATTGAATTCCATTCCATTGAATTCCATTCCGTTCCGTTCCGTTCCGTTCCGTTCCGTTCCGCTCTACTCGGGTTGATTCCATTCTATTCCATTCCATTCCATTCGATTCCATTCGATTCCATTCGATCTCATTCGATTCCATTCCATTCCATTCCATTCTATTCTATTGAATTCCATTCCATTACATTCCATTCCATTCCGCTCCGCTAGGCTCCGCTCCGCTCCGTTCCTTTCCTTTCCGTTCCTTTCTCCTCGGGTTATTTCCATTCCGTTCCGTTCCGTTCCATTCCGTTCCGTTCCGTTCTACTCGGGTTGATTCCATTCTATTCCATTCCATTCCATTCCATTCCATTCCATTCCACTCGGGTTGATCATTCCATTCCTTTCCGTTTCGTTCCGTTCTGTTCCGTTCCGTTCCGTTCTACTCGGGTTGATTCCATTCTATTCCATTCCATTCCATTCCATTCCATGGAATTCCATTCCTTTGAATTCCATTCCATTCCATTCCATTCGATTCCATTGAATTCCATTCCACTCCATTCCATTCCATTCGATTCCATTGAATTCCATTCCATTCCATTCCATTCCATTCCATTCCATTCCATTCCATTCCATTCCATTCCATTCCATTCCATTCCGTTCTACTCGGGTTGATTCCATTCTATTCCATTCCATTCCATTCGATTCCATTCGATTCCAATCGATTCCATTCGATTCCATTCGATTCCATTCCATTCCATTGAATTCCATTCCATTCCATTCCATTCCATTCCATTCCATTCCATTCCATTCCATTCCATTGAATTCCATTCCATTCCATTCCATTCCATTCCGTTCCATTCCACTCCATTCCATTCCACTCCACTCCACACCACTCCACTCCACTCCACTCCACTCCACTCCATTCCATTCCATTCCATTCCATTGAATTTCATTGAATTCCATTCCATTGCATTCCATTCCGTTCCGTTCCGTTCCGTTCCATTCCGTTCCGCTCTACTCGGGTTGATTCCATTCTATTCCATTCCATTCCATTCGATTCCATTCGATTCCATTCGATCTCATTCGATTCCATTCCATTCCATTCCATTCCATTCCATTTCATTCTATTCTATTGAATTCCTTTCCATTCCATTCCATTCCATTCCGCTCTGCTAGGCTCCGCTCCGCTGCGTTCCGTTCCTTTCCGTTCCTTTCTCCTCGGGTTCATTCCATTCCGTTCCGTTCCTTTCCGTTCCGTTCCGTTCCGTTCCGTTCCGTTCTACTCGGGTTGATTCCATTCTATTCCATTCCATTCCATTCCATTCCATTCCATTCCATTCCATTCCACTCGGGTTGATCATTCCATTCCATTCCGTTCTTATCGGGTTGATTCCATTCCATTCCATTCCATTCCGTTCCGTTCCGTTCAGTTCCGTTCCGTTCCATTCCGTTGCATTCCGTTCCGTTCTACTCGGGTTGATTCCATTCTATTCCATTCCATTCCATTCGATTCCATTCGATTCCATTCGATTCCATTCGATTCCATTCCATTCCATTCCATTGAATTCCATTCCATTCCATTCCATTCCATTCCATTCCATTCCATTCCATTGAATTCCATTGAATTCCATTCCATTTAATTCCATTCCATTCCATTCCATTCGATTCCATTGAATTCCATTCCACTCCATTCCATTACATTCGATTCCATTGAATTCCATTCCATTCCATTCCATTCCATTGAATTCCCTTCCATTCCATTCCATTCCATTCCGTTCCATTCCATTCCATTCCGTTCAATTCCGTTCCATTCCATTGAATTCCGTTCCATTCCTTTGAATTCCGTTCCATTCCGTTCCATTCCGTTCCATTCCGTTCCGTTCCGTTCCATTCCATTCCATTCCTTTCCATTCCATTCCATTCCATTCCATTCCATTCCTTTCCATTCCATTCCATTCTACTCGGGTTGATTCCATTGTATTCCATTCCATTCCATTCGAATCCATTCCATTCCATTCCATTCCATTCCATTCCATTCCATTCCGTTCTACTCGGGTTCATTCCATTCCATTCCGTTCCGTTCCGTTCCGTTCCATTCCGTTCTGTTCCATTCCGTTCCATTCAATTCCATTCCATTCCATTCCGTTCTACTCGGTTTGATTCCATTCTATTCCACTCCATTCCGTTCCGTTCCGTTCCGTTCCGTTCCGTTCAGTTCCGTTCCACTTGGGTTGATTCCATTCTATTCCATTCCATTCCATTCGATTCCATTCGATTCCATTCGATTCCATTCGTTTCCATTCCATTCCATTCGATTCCATTCCATTCCATTCCATTCAATTCCATTGAATTCCATGCCATTCCATTCCATTCCATTCCATTCCATTTCATTCCATTCCATTGAATTCCATTGAATTCCTTTCCATTGAATTCCATTCCATTCCATTCCATTCCATTCCATTCCATTCCATTCCATTCCATTCCATTCCATTCCATTGAATTCCATTCCATTCCATTCCATAGAATTCCGTTCCATTCCATTCCATTCCGTTCCATTCCATTAGATCCCATTCGATTCCATTCGATTCCATTCGATTCCATTCCATTCCATTCCATTCCATTCCATTGAATTCCATTCCATTCCATTCCATTCCATTCCATTCCATTCCATTGAATTCCATTCCATTCCATTCCATTCCATTCCACTCCATTCCATTCCACTCCACTCCACACCACTCCACTCCACTCCACTCCACCCAACTCCACTCCATTCCATTCCATTCCATTCCATTGAATTTCATTGAATTCCATTCCATTGAATTCCATTCCGTTCCGTTCCGTTCCGTTCCGTTCCGTTCCGCTCTACTCGGGTTGATTCCATTCTATTCCATTCCATTCCATTCGATTCCATTCAATTCCATTCGATCTCATTCGATTCCATTCCATTCCATTCCATTCCATTCCATTCCATTCCATTCCATTCCATTCCATTCTATTCTATTGAATTCCATTCCATTCCATTCCATTCCATTCCATTCCGCTCCGCTAGGCTCCGCTCCGCTCCCTTCCGTTCCTTTCCGTTCCTTTCTCCTCGGGTTCATTCCATTCCGTTCTGTTCCGTTCCGTTCCGTTCCGTTCTACTCGGGTTGATTCCATTCTATTCCATTCCATTCCATTCCGTTCCATTCCATTCCATTCCACTCGGGTTGATCATTCCATTCCTTTCCGTTTCGTTCCGTTCTGTTCCGTTCCGTTCCGTTCTACTCGGGTTGATTCCATTCTATTCCATTCCATTCCATTCCATTCCATTCCATTCCATGGAATTCCATTCCATTTAATTCCATTCCATTCCATGGAATTCCATTCCATTGAATTCCATTCCATTCCATTCCATTCGACTCCATTGAATTCCATTCCACTCCATTCCATTCCATTCGATTCCATTGAATTCCATTCCATTCCATTCCATTCCATTCCATTCCATTCCATTCCATTCCATTCCATTCCATTCCATTCCATTCCGTTCTACTCGGGTTGATTCCATTCTATTCCATTCCATTCCATTCGATTCCATTCGATTCCAATCGATTCCATTCGATTCCATTCGATTCCATTCCATTCCATTCCATTGAATTCCATTCCATTCCATTCCATTGAGTTCCATTCCACTCCATTCCATTCCATTCCATTCCATTCCATTCCATTCCATTCCATTCCATTCCATTCCATTCCATTGAATTCCATTCCATTCCATTCCATTCCATTCCGTTCCATTCCACTCCATTCCATTCCACTCCACTCCACACCACTCCACTCCACTCCACTCCACTCCACTCCATTCCATTCCATTCCATTCCATTAAATTTCATTGAATTCCATTCCATAGAATTCCGTTCCGTTCCGTTCCGTTCCGTTCCGTTCCACTCTACTCGGGTTGATTCCATTCTATTCCATTCCATTCCATTCGATTCCATTCGATTCCATTCGATCTCATTCGATTCCATTCCATTCCATTCCATTCTATTCTATTGAATTCCATTCGATTACATTCCATTCCATTCCGCTCCGCTAGGCTCCGCTCCGCTCCGTTCCTTTCCTTTCCGTTCCTTTCTCCTCGGGTTATTTCCATTCCGTTCCGTTCCGTTCCATTCCGTTCCGTTCCGTTCTACTCGGGTTGATTCCATTCTATTCCATTCCATTCCATTCCATTCCATTCCATTCCACTCGGGTTGATCATTCCATTCCTTTCCGTTTCGTTCCGTTCTGTTCCGTTCCGTTCCGTTCTACTCGGGTTGATTCCATTCTATTCCATTCCATTCCATTCCATTCCATGGAATTCCATTCCTTTGAATTCCATTCCATTCCATTCCATTCGATTCCATTGAATTCCATTCCACTCCATTCCATTCCATTCGATTCCATTGAATTCCATTCCATTCCATTCCATTCCATTCCATTCCATTCCATTCCATTCCATTCCATTCCATTCCGTTCTACTCGGGTTGATTCCATTCTATTCCATTCCATTCCATTCGATTCCATTCGATTCCAATCGATTCCATTCGATTCCATTCGATTCCATTCCATTCCATTGAATTCCATTCCATTCCATTCCATTCCATTCCATTCCATTCCATTCCATTCCATTCCATTGAATTCCATTCCATTCCATTCCATTCCATTCCGTTCCATTCCACTCCATTCCATTCCACTCCACTCCACACCACTCCACTCCACTCCACTCCACTCCACTCCATTCCATTCCATTCCATTCCATTGAATTTCATTGAATTCCATTCCATTGCATTCCATTCCGTTCCGTTCCGTTCCGTTCCATTCCGTTCCGCTCTACTCGGGTTGATTCCATTCTATTCCATTCCATTCCATTCGATTCCATTCGATTCCATTCGATCTCATTCGATTCCATTCCATTCCATTCCATTCCATTCCATTTCATTCTATTCTATTGAATTCCTTTCCATTCCATTCCATTCCATTCCGCTCTGCTAGGCTCCGCTCCGCTGCGTTCCGTTCCTTTCCGTTCCTTTCTCCTCGGGTTCATTCCATTCCGTTCCGTTCCTTTCCGTTCCGTTCCGTTCCGTTCCGTTCCGTTCTACTCGGGTTGATTCCATTCTATTCCATTCCATTCCATTCCATTCCATTCCATTCCATTCCACTCGGGTTGATCATTCCATTCCATTCCGTTCTTATCGGGTTGATTCCATTCCATTCCATTCCATTCCGTTCCGTTCCGTTCAGTTCCGTTCCGTTCCATTCCGTTGCATTCCGTTCCGTTCTACTCGGGTTGATTCCATTCTATTCCATTCCATTCCATTCGATTCCATTCGATTCCATTCGATTCCATTCGATTCCATTCCATTCCATTCCATTGAATTCCATTCCATTCCATTCCATTCCATTCCATTCCATTCCATTCCATTGAATTCCATTGAATTCCATTCCATTTAATTCCATTCCATTCCATTCCATTCGATTCCATTGAATTCCATTCCACTCCATTCCATTCCATTCGATTCCATTGAATTCCATTCCATTCCATTCCATTCCATTGAATTCCCTTCCATTCCATTCCATTCCATTCCGTTCCATTCCATTCCATTCCGTTCAATTCCGTTCCATTCCATTGAATTCCGTTCCATTCCTTTGAATTCCGTTCCATTCCGTTCCATTCCGTTCCATTCCGTTCCGTTCCGTTCCATTCCATTCCATTCCTTTCCATTCCATTCCATTCCATTCCATTCCTTTCCATTCCATTCCATTCTACTCGGGTTGATTCCATTGTATTCCATTCCATTCCATTCGAATCCATTCCATTCCATTCCATTCCATTCCATTCCATTCCATTCCGTTCTACTCGGGTTCATTCCATTCCATTCCGTTCCGTTCCGTTCCGTTCCATTCCGTTCTGTTCCATTCCGTTCCATTCAATTCCATTCCATTCCATTCCGTTCTACTCGGTTTGATTCCATTCTATTCCACTCCATTCCGTTCCGTTCCGTTCCGTTCCGTTCCGTTCAGTTCCGTTCCACTTGGGTTGATTCCATTCTATTCCATTCCATTCCATTCGATTCCATTCGATTCCATTCGATTCCATTCGTTTCCATTCCATTCCATTCGATTCCATTCCATTCCATTCCATTCAATTCCATTGAATTCCATGCCATTCCATTCCATTCCATTCCATTCCATTTCATTCCATTCCATTGAATTCCATTGAATTCCTTTCCATTGAATTCCATTCCATTCCATTCCATTCCATTCCATTCCATTCCATTCCATTCCATTCCATTCCATTCCATTGAATTCCATTCCATTCCATTCCATAGAATTCCGTTCCATTCCATTCCATTCCGTTCCATTCCATTAGATCCCATTCGATTCCATTCGATTCCATTCGATTCCATTCCATTCCATTCCATTCCATTCCATTGAATTCCATTCCATTCCATTCCATTCCATTCCATTCCATTCCATTGAATTCCATTCCATTCCATTCCATTCCATTCCACTCCATTCCATTCCACTCCACTCCACACCACTCCACTCCACTCCACTCCACCCAACTCCACTCCATTCCATTCCATTCCATTCCATTGAATTTCATTGAATTCCATTCCATTGAATTCCATTCCGTTCCGTTCCGTTCCGTTCCGTTCCGTTCCGCTCTACTCGGGTTGATTCCATTCTATTCCATTCCATTCCATTCGATTCCATTCAATTCCATTCGATCTCATTCGATTCCATTCCATTCCATTCCATTCCATTCCATTCCATTCCATTCCATTCCATTCTATTCTATTGAATTCCATTCCATTCCATTCCATTCCATTCCATTCCGCTCCGCTAGGCTCCGCTCCGCTCCCTTCCGTTCCTTTCTGTTCCTTTCTCCTCGGGTTCATTCCATTCCGTTCTGTTCCGTTCCGTTCCGTTCCGTTCTACTCGGGTTGATTCCATTCTATTCCATTCCATTCCATTCCATTCCATTCCATTCCATTCCACTCGGGTTGATCATTCCATTCCTTTCCGTTTCGTTCCGTTCTGTTCCGTTCCGTTCCGTTCTACTCGGGTTGATTCCATTCTATTCCATTCCATTCCATTCCATTCCATTCCATTCCATGGAATTCCATTCCATTTAATTCCATTCCATTCCATGGAATTCCATTCCATTGAATTCCATTCCATTCCATTCCATTCGACTCCATTGAATTCCATTCCACTCCATTCCATTCCATTCGATTCCATTGAATTCCATTCCATTCCATTCCATTCCATTCCATTCCATTCCATTCCATTCCATTCCATTCCATTCCATTCCATTCCGTTCTACTCGGGTTGATTCCATTCTATTCCATTCCATTCCATTCGATTCCATTCGATTCCAATCGATTCCATTCGATTCCATTCGATTCCATTCCATTCCATTCCATTGAATTCCATTCCATTCCATTCCATTGAGTTCCATTCCACTCCATTCCATTCCATTCCATTCCATTCCATTCCATTCCATTCCATTCCATTCCATTCCATTGAATTCCATTCCATTCCATTCCATTCCATTCCGTTCCATTCCACTCCATTCCATTCCACTCCACTCCACACCACTCCACTCCACTCCACTCCACTCCACTCCATTACATTCCATTCCATTCCATTAAATTTCATTGAATTCCATTCCATAGAATTCCGTTCCGTTCCGTTCCGTTCCGTTCCGTTCCGCTCTACTCGGGTTGATTCCATTCTATTCCATTCCATTCCATTCGATTCCATTCGATTCCATTCGATCTCATTCGATTCCATTCCATTCCATTCCATTCTATTCTATTGAATTCCATTCCATTACATTCCATTCCATTCCGCTCCGCTAGGCTCCGCTCCGCTCCGTTCCGTTCCTTTCCGTTCCTTTCTCCTCGGGTTATTTCCATTCCGTTCCGTTCCGTTCCATTCCGTTCCGTTCCGTTCTACTCGGGTTGATTCCATTCTATTCCATTCCATTCCATTCCATTCCATGGAATTCCATTCCTTTGAATTCCATTCCATTCCATTCCATTCGATTCCATTGAATTCCATTCCACTCCATTCCATTCCATTCGATTCCATTGAATTCCATTCCATTCCATTCCATTCCATTCCATTCCATTCCATTCCATTCCATTCCATTCCATTCCGTTCTACTCGGGTTGATTCCATTCTATTCCATTCCATTCCATTCGATTCCATTCGATTCCAATCGATTCCATTCGATTCCATTCGATTCCATTCCATTCCATTGAATTCCATTCCATTCCATTCCATTCCATTCCATTCCATTCCATTCCATTCCATTCCATTGAATTCCATTCCATTCCATTCCATTCCATTCCGTTCCATTCCACTCCATTCCATTCCACTCCACTCCACACCACTCCACTCCACTCCACTCCACTCCACTCCATTCCATTCCATTCCATTCCATTGAATTTCATTGAATTCCATTCCATTGCATTCCATTCCGTTCCGTTCCGTTCCGTTCCATTCCGTTCCGCTCTACTCGGGTTGATTCCATTCTATTCCATTCCATTCCATTCGATTCCATTCGATTCCATTCGATCTCATTCGATTCCATTCCATTCCATTCCATTCCATTCCATTTCATTCTATTCTATTGAATTCCTTTCCATTCCATTCCATTCCATTCCGCTCTGCTAGGCTCCGCTCCGCTGCGTTCCGTTCCTTTCCGTTCCTTTCTCCTCGGGTTCATTCCATTCCGTTCCGTTCCTTTCCGTTCCGTTCCGTTCCGTTCCGTTCCGTTCTACTCGGGTTGATTCCATTCTATTCCATTCCATTCCATTCCATTCCATTCCATTCCATTCCACTCGGGTTGATCATTCCATTCCATTCCGTTCTTATCGGGTTGATTCCATTCCATTCCATTCCATTCCGTTCCGTTCCGTTCAGTTCCGTTCCGTTCCATTCCGTTGCATTCCGTTCCGTTCTACTCGGGTTGATTCCATTCTATTCCATTCCATTCCATTCGATTCCATTCGATTCCATTCGATTCCATTCGATTCCATTCCATTCCATTCCATTGAATTCCATTCCATTCCATTCCATTCCATTCCATTCCATTCCATTCCATTCCATTGAATTCCATTGAATTCCATTCCATTTAATTCCATTCCATTCCATTCCATTCGATTCCATTGAATTCCATTCCACTCCATTCCATTCCATTCGATTCCATTGAATTCCATTCCATTCCATTCCATTCCATTGAATTCCCTTCCATTCCATTCCATTCCATTCCGTTCCATTCCATTCCATTCCGTTCAATTCCGTTCCATTCCATTGAATTCCGTTCCATTCCTTTGAATTCCGTTCCATTCCGTTCCATTCCGTTCCATTCCGTTCCGTTCCGTTCCATTCCATTCCATTCCTTTCCATTCCATTCCATTCCATTCCATTCCTTTCCATTCCATTCCATTCTACTCGGGTTGATTCCATTGTATTCCATTCCATTCCATTCGAATCCATTCCATTCCATTCCATTCCATTCCATTCCATTCCATTCCGTTCTACTCGGGTTCATTCCATTCCATTCCGTTCCGTTCCGTTCCGTTCCATTCCGTTCTGTTCCATTCCGTTCCATTCAATTCCATTCCATTCCATTCCGTTCTACTCGGTTTGATTCCATTCTATTCCACTCCATTCCGTTCCGTTCCGTTCCGTTCCGTTCCGTTCAGTTCCGTTCCACTTGGGTTGATTCCATTCTATTCCATTCCATTCCATTCGATTCCATTCGATTCCATTCGATTCCATTCGTTTCCATTCCATTCCATTCGATTCCATTCCATTCCATTCCATTCAATTCCATTGAATTCCATGCCATTCCATTCCATTCCATTCCATTCCATTTCATTCCATTCCATTGAATTCCATTGAATTCCTTTCCATTGAATTCCATTCCATTCCATTCCATTCCATTCCATTCCATTCCATTCCATTCCATTCCATTGAACTCCATTCCATTCCATTCCATAGAATTCCGTTCCATTCCATTCCATTCCGTTCCATTCCATTAGATCCCATTCGATTCCATTCGATTCCATTCGATTCCATTCCATTCCATTCCATTCCATTCCATTGAATTCCATTCCATTCCATTCCATTCCATTCCATTCCATTCCATTGAATTCCATTCCATTCCATTCCATTCCATTCCACTCCATTCCATTCCACTCCACTCCACACCACTCCACTCCACTCCACTCCACCCAACTCCACTCCATTCCATTCCATTCCATTCCATTGAATTTCATTGAATTCCATTCCATTGAATTCCATTCCGTTCCGTTCCGTTCCGTTCCGTTCCGTTCCGCTCTACTCGGGTTGATTCCATTCTATTCCATTCCATTCCATTCGATTCCATTCAATTCCATTCGATCTCATTCGATTCCATTCCATTCCATTCCATTCCATTCCATTCCATTCCATTCCATTCCATTCTATTCTATTGAATTCCATTCCATTCCATTCCATTCCATTCCATTCCGCTCCGCTAGGCTCCGCTCCGCTCCCTTCCGTTCCTTTCCGTTCCTTTCTCCTCGGGTTCATTCCATTCCGTTCTGTTCCGTTCCGTTCCGTTCCGTTCTACTCGGTTTGATTCCATTCTATTCCATTCCATTCCATTCCATTCCATTCCATTCCATTCCACTCGGGTTGATCATTCCATTCCTTTCCGTTTCGTTCCGTTCTGTTCCGTTCCGTTCCGTTCTACTCGGGTTGATTCCATTCTATTCCATTCCATTCCATTCCATTCCATTCCATTCCATGGAATTCCATTCCATTTAATTCCATTCCATTCCATGGAATTCCATTCCATTGAATTCCATTCCATTCCATTCCATTCGACTCCATTGAATTCCATTCCACTCCATTCCATTCCATTCGATTCCATTGAATTCCATTCCATTCCATTCCATTCCATTCCATTCCATTCCATTCCATTCCATTCCATTCCATTCCATTCCATTCCGTTCTACTCGGGTTGATTCCATTCTATTCCATTCCATTCCATTCGATTCCATTCGATTCCAATCGATTCCATTCGATTCCATTCGATTCCATTCCATTCCATTCCATTGAATTCCATTCCATTCCATTCCATTGAGTTCCATTCCACTCCATTCCATTCCATTCCATTCCATTCCATTCCATTCCATTCCATTCCATTCCATTCCATTCCATTGAATTCCATTCCATTCCATTCCATTCCATTCCGTTCCATTCCACTCCATTCCATTCCACTCCACTCCACACCACTCCACTCCACTCCACTCCACTCCACTCCATTACATTCCATTCCATTCCATTAAATTTCATTGAATTCCATTCCATAGAATTCCGTTCCGTTCCGTTCCGTTCCGTTCCGTTCCGCTCTACTCGGGTTGATTCCATTCTATTCCATTCCATTCCATTCGATTCCATTCGATTCCATTCGATCTCATTCGATTCCATTCCATTCCATTCCATTCTATTCTATTGAATTCCATTCCATTACATTCCATTCCATTCCGCTCCGCTAGGCTCCGCTCCGCTCCGTTCCGTTCCTTTCCGTTCCTTTCTCCTCGGGTTATTTCCATTCCGTTCCGTTCCGTTCCATTCCGTTCCGTTCCGTTCTACTCGGGTTGATTCCATTCTATTCCATTCCATTCCATTCCATTCCATTCCATTCCACTCGGGTTGATCATTCCATTCCTTTCCGTTTCGTTCCGTTCTGTTCCGTTCCGTTCCGTTCTGCTCGGGTTGATTCCATTCTATTCCATTCCATTCCATTCCATTCCATTCCATTCCATTGAATTCCATTCCATTGAATTCCATTCCATTCCATTCCATTAAATTCGATTCCATTGAATTCCATTCCACTCCATTCCATTCCATTCGATTCCATTGAATTCCATTCCATTCCATTCCATTCCATTCCATTCCATTCCATTCCATTCCATTCCATTCCATTCCGTTCTACTCGGGTTGATTCCATTCTATTCCATTCCATTCCATTCGATTCCATTCGATTCCAATCGATTCCATTCGATTCTATTCGATTCGATTCCATTCCATTACATTGAATTCCATTCCATTCCATTCCATTCCATTCCATTCCATTCCATTCCATTCCATTGAATTCCATTCCATTCCATTCTATTCCATTCCGTTCCATTCCACTCCACTCCATTCCACTCCACTCCACACCACTCCACTCCACTCCACTCCACTCCACTCCATTACATTCCATTCCATTCAATTGAATTTCATTGAATTCCATTCCATTGAATTCCATTCCGTTCCGTTCCGTTCCGTTCCGTTCCATTCCGCTCTACTCAGGTTGATTCCATTCTATTCCATTCCATTCCATTCGATTCCATTCGATTCCATTCGATCTCATTTGATTCCATTCCATTCCATTCCATTCCATTCCATTTCATTCTATTCTATTGAATTCCTTTCCATTCCATTCCATTCCATTCCGCTCTGCTAGGCTCCGCTCCGCTGCATTCCGTTCCTTTCCGTTCCTTTCTCCTCGGGTTCATTCCATTCCGTTCCGTTCCTTTCCGTTCCGTTCCGTTCCGTTCCGTTCCGTTCTACTCGGGTTGATTCCATTCTATTCCATTCCATTCCATTCCATTCCATTCCATTCCATTCCACTCGGGTTGATCATTCCATTCCGTTCCGTTTCGTTCCGTTCCGTTCCGTTCCGTTCCGTTCTACTCGGGTTGATTCCATTCTATTCCATTCCATTCCATTCCATTGAATTCCATTGAATACCATTCCATTGAATTCCATTCCATTCCATTCCATTGAATTCCATTCCATTCCATTCCATTCCATTCCATTCCATTCCATTGAATTCCATTCCATTCCATTCCATTCCATTCCATTCCATTCCATTCCATTGAATTCCATTTCATTCCATTCCATTCCATTGAATTCCGTTCCATTCCATTCCATTCCGTTCCGTTCCGTTCCGTTCCGTTCCGTTCCGTTGCATTCCGTTCCGTTCTACTCGGGTTGATTCCATTGAATTCCATTCCATTCCATTCGATTCCATTCGATTCCATTCGATTCCATTAGATTCCATTCCATTCCATTCCATTCCATTCCATTCCATTCCATTCCATTCCATTCCATTCCATTCCATTGAATTCCATTGAATTCCATTCCATTTAATTCCATTCCATTCCAATCCATTCGATTCCATTGAATTCCATTCCACTCCATTCCATTCCGTTCGATTCCATTGAATTCCATTCCATTCCATTCCATTCCATGGAATTCCATTCCATTCCATTCCATTCCATTCCATTCCATTCCATTCTACTCGGGTTGATTCCATCGTATTCCATTCCATTCCATTCGAATCCATTCCATTCCAATCCATTCCATTCCATTCCATTCTACTCGGGTTCATTCCATTCCATTCCTTTCCGTTCCGTTCCGTTCCATTCGATTCTGTTCCATTCCGTTCCATTCCATTAAATTCCATTCCATTCCGTTCTAATCGGGTTGATTCCATTCTATTCCCTTCCATTCCGTTCCGTTCCGTTCCGTTCCGTTCCGTTGCATTCCGTTCCGTTCTACTCGGGTTGATTCCATTCTATTCCATTCCATTCCATTCGATTCCATTCGATTCCATTCGATTCCATTAGATTCCATTCCATTCCATTACATTGAATTCCATTCCATTCCATTCCATTCCATTCCATTGTATTCCATTGAATTCCATTCCATTTAATTCCATTCCATTCCATTCCATTCCATTCCATTGAATTCCATTCCACTCCATTCCATTCCATTCGATTCCATTGAATTCCATTCCATTCCATTCAATTCCATTGAATTCCATTCCATTCCATTCCATTCCATTCCGTTCCATTCCGTTCCATTCCGTTCCATTCCGTTCCATTCCATTCAATTCCGTTCCATTCCTTTGAATTCCGTTCCATTCCATTCTGTTCCGTTCCATTCCGTTCCGTTCCGTTCCATTCCATTCCATTCCATTCCATTCCATTCCATTCCATTCCATTCCATTCCATTCTACTCGGGTTGATTCCATTGTATTCCATTCCATTCCATTCCATTCCATTCCATTCCATTCCATTGAATTCCATTTCATTCCATTCCATTCCATTGAATTCCGTTCCATTCCATTCCGTTCCGTTCCGTTCCGTTCCGTTCCGTTCCATTCCGTTGCATTCCGTTCCGTTCTACTCGGGTTGATTCCATTCTATTCCATTCCATTCCATTAGATTCCATTCGATTCCAATCGATTCCATTCGATTGCATTCGATTCCATTCCATTCCATTCCATGGAATTCCATTCCATTCCATTCCATGGAATTCCATTCCATTCAATTCCATTCCATTCCATTCCATTCCATTCCATTCCATTCCATTCCATTCCATTCCATTGAATTCTATTCCATTCCATTCCATTCCATTCCGTTCCATTCCACTCCATTCCATTCCACTCCACTCCACACCACTCCACTCCACTCCACTCCACTCCTCTACATTACATTACATTCCATTCCGTTGAATTTCATTGAATTCCATTCCTTTGAATTCCATTCCATTCCGTTCCGTTCCGTTCCGTTCCATTCCGCTCTACTCGGGTTGATTCCATTCTATTCCATTCCATTCCATTCGATTCCATTCGATTCCATTCGATCTCATTCGATTCCATTCCATTCCATTCCATTCCATTCCATTCCATTCCATTGCATTCTACTCGGGTACATTCCATTCCATTCCATTCCATTCCATTCCATTCCCATTACAGTCCCATTCCATTTCCACTCCCATTCCATTTCCACTCCCATTCCATTTCCACTCGCATTCCATTTCCACTACCATTCCATTTCCATTCCCATTCCATTTCCACTCCCATTCCATTTGCACTCCCATTCCATTTTCATTCCATTCCATTCTAGTCAGGTAGATGCCATTCCATTCCATTCCATTCCATTCCTTTCCATTCCACTGCACTCCATTGCATTCCACTGCATTCCATCCCATTCCATTCCATTGCATTCCATTCTGTTCCGTTCCGTTCCGTTCCGTTCCGTTCCGTTCCGTTCCGTTCCATTCCATTCCATTCCATTCGATTCCATTCGATTCCAATCGATTCCATTCGATTCCATTCGATTCCATTCCATTCCATTCCATTCCATTGAATTCCATTCCATGGAATTCCATTCCATTGAATTCCATTCCATGGAATTCCATTCCATTCCATGGAATTCCATTCCATTCCATTCCATGGAATTCCATTGCATTCCATTCCATTCCATTCCATTCCATTCCATTCCATTCCATTCCATTGCATTCTACTCGGGTACATTCCATTCCATTCCATTCCATTCCATTCCATTCCATTCCATTCCATTCCATTCCATTCTATTCCCATTCCATTCAATTCCCATTTCCACTCCCATTCCCATTCCACTCCCATTCCATTTCCACTCCCATTCCATTTCCACTCCCATTCCATTTCCACTCCCATTCCATTTCCACTCCCATTCCATTTCCACTCCCATTCCATTTCCACTCCCATTCCATTTCCATTCCATTCCATTCTAGTCAGGTAGATTCCATTCCATTCCATTCCATTCCATTCCATTCCATTCCTTTGCATTCCACTGCATTCCATTGCATTCCACTGCATTCCATTCCATTCCATTCCATTGCATTCCATTCTGTTCTGTTCCGTTCCGTTCTGTTCCGTTCCGTTCCGTTCCATTCCATTCCATTCCATTCCATTCCATTGCATTCTACTCGGGTACATTCCATTCCATTCCATTCCATTCCATTCCATTCCATTCCATTCCATTCCATTCCGTTCCATTCCCATTCCATTCCCATTCCCATTCCCTTTTCCACTCCCATTCCCATTCCACTCCCATTCCATTTCCACTCCCATTCCATTTCCACTCCCATTCCATTTCCACTCCCATTCCATTTCCACTCCCATTCCATTTCCACTCCCATTCCATTTCCGCTCCCATTCCATTTCCATTCCATTCCATTCTAGTCAGGTAGATTCCATTCCATTCCATTCCATTCCATTGCATTCCTTTCCATTCCACTGCATTCCATTGCATTCCACTGCATTCCATTCCATTCCCTTCTACTCGGGTTGATTCCATTCTATTCCATTCCATTCCATTCGATTCCATTCGATTCCATTCTATTCCATTCCATTCCATTCCATTCCATTCCACTCCATTTCCATGCCATTCCCATTCCACTCCCATTCCATTTCCACTCCCATTCCATTTCCATTCCATTCCATTCTAGTCAGGTAGATTCCATTCCATTCCATTCCATTCCATTCCATTCCATTCCTTTGCATTCCACTGCATTCCATTGCATTCCACTGCATTCCATTCCATTCCATTCCATTGCATTCCATTCTGTTCTGTTCCGTTCCGTTCTGTTCCGTTCCGTTCCGTTCCATTCCATTCCATTCCATTCCATTCCATTGCATTCTACTCGGGTACATTCCATTCCATTCCATTCCATTCCATTCCATTCCATTCCATTCCATTCCATTCCATTCCGTTCCGTTCCATTCCCATTCCATTCCCATTCCCATTCCCATTTCCACTCCCATTCCCATTCCACTCCCATTCCATTTCCACTCCCATTCCATTTCCACTCCCATTCCATTTCCACTCCCATTCCATTTCCACTCCCATTCCATTTCCACTCCCATTCCATTTCCGCTCCCATTCCATTTCCATTCCATTCCATTCTAGTCAGGTAGATTCCATTCCATTCCTTTCCATTCCATTCCATTCCTTTCCATTCCACTGCATTCCATGGCATTCCACTGCATTCCATTCCATTCCCTTCTACTCGGGTTGATTCCATTCTATTCCATTCCATTCCATTCGATTCCATTCGATTCCATTCTATTCCATTCCATTCCATTCCATTCCATTCCACTCCATTTCCATGCCATTCCCATTCCACTCCCATTCCATTTCCACTCCCATTCCATTTCCATTCCATTCCATTCTAGTCAGGTAGATTCCATTCCATTCCATTCCATTCCGTTCCATTCCTTTCCATTCCACTGCATTCCATTGCATTCCACTGCATTCCATTCCATTCCATTGCATTGCATTCCATTCTCTTCCGTTCCATTCCGTTCTGTTCCGTTCCGTTCCGTTCCGTTCCATTCCATTCCATTCCATTCCATTGCATTCTACTCGGGTACATTCCATTCCATTCCATTCCATTCCATTCCATTCCATTCCATTCCATTCCATTCCATTCCCATTCCATTCCCATTCCCATTCCCATTTCCACTCCCATTCCCATTCCACTCCCATTCCATTTCCACTCCCATTCCATTTCCACTCCCATTCCATTTCCACTCCCATTCCATTTCCACTCCCATTCCATTTCCACTCCCATTCCATTTCCACTCCCATTCCATTTCCATTCCATTCCATTCTAGTCAGGTAGATTCCATTCCATTCCATTCCATTCCATTCCATTCCATTCCATTCCTTTCCATTCCACTGCATTCCATTTCATTCCACTGCATTCCATTCCATTCCATTCCATTGCATTCCATTCTGTTCCGTTCCGTTCCGTTCTGTTCCGTTCCGTTCCGTTCCATTCCATTCCATTCCATTCCATTCCATTGCATTCTACTCGGGTACATTCCATTCCATTCCATTCCTTTCCATTCCATTCCATTCCATTCCATTCCATTCCATTCCCTTCCATTCCATTCCATTCCATTATTTCCATTCCACTCCATTTCCATTCCATTCCCATTCCACTCCATTCCATTTCCACTCCCATTCCCATTCCACTCCCATTCCATTTCCACTCCCATTCCATTTCCACTCCCATTCCATTTCCACTCCCATTCCATTTCCACTCCCATTCCATTTCCACTCCCATTCCATTTCCTCTCCCATTCCATTTCCACTCCCATTCCATTTCCACTCCCATTCCATTTCCACTCCCATTCCATTTCCATTCCATTCCATTCTAGTCAGGTAGATTCCATTCCATTCCATTCCATTCCATTCCATTCCTTTGCATTCCACTGCATTCCATTGCATTCCACTGCATTCCATTCCATTCCATTCCATTGCATTCCATTCTGTTCCGTTCCGTTCCGTTCTGTTCCGTTCCGTTCCGTTCCGTTCCATTCCATTCCATTCCATTCCATTGCATTCTACTCGGGTACATTCCATTCCATTCCATTCCATTCCATTCCATTCCATTCCATTCCATTCCGTTCCATTCCCATTCCATTCCCATTCCCATTCCCTTTTCCACTCCCATTCCCATTCCACTCCCATTCCATTTCCACTCCCATTCCATTTCCACTCCCATTCCATTTCCACTCCCATTCCATTTCCACTCCCATTCCATTTCCACTCCCATTCCATTTCCACTCCCATTCCATTTCCATTCCATTCCATTCTAGTCAGGTAGATTCCATTCCATTCCATTCCATTCCATTCCATTCCTTTCCATTCCACTGCATTCCATGGCATTCCACTGCATTCCATTCCATTCCCTTCTACTCGGGTTGATTCCATTCTATTCCATTCCATTCCATTCGATTCCATTCGATTCCATTCTATTCCATTCCATTCCATTCCATTCCGTTCCATTCCATTCCACTCCATTTCCATGCCATTCCCATTCCACTCCCATTCCATTTCCACTCCCATTCCATTTCCACTCCCATTCCATTTCCACTCCCATTCCATTTCCACTCCCATTCCATTTCCACTCTCATTCCATTTCCACTCCCATTCCATTTCCGCTCCCATTCCATTTCCACTCCCATTCCATTTCCACACCCATTCCATTTCCACCCCATTCCATTTCCATTCCATTCCATTCTAGTCAGGTAGATTCCATTCCATTCCATTCCATTCCATTCCATTCCTTTCCATTCCACTGCATTCCATTGCATTCCACTGCATTCCATTCCATTCCATTCCATTGCATTCCATTCTCTTCCGTTCCGTTCCGTTCTGTTCCGTTCCGTTCCGTTCCGTTCCATTCCATTCCATTCCATTCCATTGCATTCTACTCGGGTACATTCCATTCCATTCCATTCCATTCCATTCCATTCCATTCCATTCCATTCCATTCCATTCCCATTCCATTCCCATTCCCATTCCCATTTCCACTCCCATTCCCATTCCACTCCCATTCCATTTCCACTCCCATTCCATTTCCACTCCCATTCCATTTCCACTCCCATTCCATTTCCACTCCCATTCCATTTCCACTCCCATTCCATTTCCACTCCCATTCCATTTCCATTCCATTCCATTCTAGTCAGGTAGATTCCATTCCATTCCATTCCATTCCATTCCATTCCATTCCATTCCATTCCTTTCCATTCCACTGCATTCCATTTCATTCCACTGCATTCCATTCCATTCTGTTCCGTTCCGTTCCGTTCTGTTCCGTTCCGTTCCGTTCCATTCCATTCCATTCCATTCCATTGCATTCTACTCGGGTACATTCCATTCCATTCCATTCCTTTCCATTCCATTCCATTCCATTCCATTCCATTCCATTCCCTTCCATTCCATTCCATTCCATTATTTCCATTCCACTCCATTTCCATTCCATTCCCATTCCACTCCCATTCCATTTCCACTCCCATTCCCATTCCACTCCCATTCCATTTCCACTCCCATTCCATTTCCACTCCCATTCCATTTCCACTCCCATTCCATTTCCACTCCCATTCCATTTCCACTCCCATTCCATTTCCACTCCCATTCCATTTCCACTCCCATTCCATTTCCACTCCCATTCCATTTCCACTCCCATTCTATTTCCACTCCCATTCCATTTCCACTCCCATTCCATTTCCACTCCCATTCCATTTCCACTCCCATTCCATTTCCACTTCCATTCCATTTCCACTCCCATTCCATTTCCACTCCCATTCCATTTCCACTCCCATTCCATTTCCACACCCACTCCATTTCCACTCCCATTCCATTTCCACTCCCATTCCATTTCCACTCCCATTCCATTTCCACCCCCATTCCATTTCCACTCCCATTCCATTTCCACCCCCATTCCATTTCCAATCCCATTCCATTTCCACTCCCATTCCATTTCCACTCCCATTCCATTTCCACTCCCATTCCATTTCCACTCCCATTCCATTTCCACTCCCATTCCATTTCCACTCCCTTTCCATTTCCATTCCATTCCATTCTAGTCAGGTAGATTCCATTCCATTCCATTCCATTCCATTCCATTCCATTCCATTCCACTGCATTCCATTGCATTCCACTGCATTCCATCCCATTCCATTCCATTGCATTCCATTCTCTTCCCTTCCGTTCCGTTCCTTTCCGTTCCGTTCCGTTCCATTCCATTCCATTCCATTCCATTCCATTCCATTGCATTCTACTCGGGTACATTCCATTCCATTCCATTCTATTCCATTCCATTCCATTCCTTTCCATTCCATTCCATTCCATTCCATTCTATTCCATTCCATTCCACTGCATTCCATTGCATTCCACTTCATTCCATCCCATTCCATTCCATTGCATTCCATTCTGTTCCGTTCCGTTCCGTTCCGTTCCGTTGCGTTCCGTTCCATTCCATTCCATTCCATTCCATTGCATTCTACTTGGGTACATTCCATTCCATTCGATTCCATTGAATTCCATTCCACTCCATTCCATTCCATTCGATTCCATTGAATTCCGTTCCATTCCATTCCATTCCATTCCATTCCACTCCATTCCATTCCATTCCATTCCGTTCTACTCGGGTTGATTCCATTCTATTCCATTCCATTCCATTCGATTCCATTCGATTCCAATCGATTCCATTCGATTCCATTCGATTCCATTCCATTCCATTCCATTGAATTCCATTCCATTCCATTCCATTCCATTCCATTCCATTCCACTCCATTCCATTCCATTCGATTCCATTGAATTCCATTCCATTCCATTCCATTCCATTCCATTCCATTCCATTCCATTCCATTCCATTCCATTCCATTCCATTCCATTCCGTTCTACTCGGGTTGATTCCATTCTATTCCATTCCATTCCATTCGATTCCATTCGATTCCAATCGATTCCATTCGATTCCATTCCATTCCATTCCATTGAATTCCATTCCATTCCATTCCATTCCATTCCATTCCATTCCATTGAATTCCATTCCATTCCATTCCATTCCATTCCATTCCATTCCATTCCATTCCTTTCCACTCTATTCCATTCCACTCCACTCCACTCCACTCCACTCCACTCCACTCCACTCCAATCCACTCCACTCCACTCCATTCCATTCCATTCCATTCCATTGAATTCCATTGAATTCCATTCCATTCCATTCCATTCCATTCCATTTCATTCCATTCCATTCCGTTCTACTCGGGTTGATTCCATTCTATTCCATTCCTTTCCATTCGATTCCATTCGATTCCATTCGATTCCATTCGATTCCATTCGATTCCATTCCATTCTATTCCATTGAATTCCATTCCATTCAATTCCATTCCATTCCTTTCCATTCCATTCCATTCCATTGAATTCCATTCCATTCCATTCCTTTCCATTCCACTGCATTCCAATGCATTCCACTGCATTCCATTTCTTTCCATTCCATTGCAATCCATTCTGTTCCGTTCCGTTCCGTTCCGTTCCGTTCCGTTCCATTCCATTCCATTCCATTCCATTGCATTCTACTCGGGTACATTCCATTCCATTCCATTCCATTCCATTCCATTCCATTGCATTCCATTCCCATTACAGTCCCATTCCATTTCCACTCCCATTCCATTTCCACTCCCATTCCATTTCCACTCCCATTCCATTTCCACTCCCATTCCATTTCCACTCCCATTCCATTTCCACTCCCATTCCATTTCCACTCGCATTCCAATTCCACTCCCATTCCATTTCCATTCCCATTCCATTTCCACTCCCATTCCATTTCCACTCCCATTCCATTTCCATTCCATTCCATTCTAGTCAGGTAGATGCCATTCCATTCCATTCCATTCCTTTCCATTCCACTGCACTCCATTGCATTCCACTGCATTCCATCCCATTCCATTCCATTGCATTCCATTCTGTTCCGTTCTGTTCCGTTCCGTTCCGTTCCGTTCCGTTCCGTTCCATTCCATTCCATTCCATTCCATTCCATTGCATTCTACTCGGGTACATTCCATTCCATTCCATTCCATTCCATTCCATTCCATTCCATTCCATTCCATTCCATTCCGTTCTACTCGGGTTGATTCCATTCTATTCCATTCCATTCCATTCGATTCCATTCGATTCCAATCGATTCCATTCGATTCCATTCGATTCCATTCCATTCCATTCCATTGAATTCCATTCCATTCCATTCCATTCCATTCCATTCCATTCCATTGAATTCCATTCCATGGAATTCCATTCCGTTCCTTGGAATTCCATTCCATTCCATTCCATTCCATTCCATTCCATTGCATTCTACTCGGGTACATTCCATTCCATTCCATTCCATTCCATTCCATTCCATTCCATTCCATACCATTCCATTCCATTCCATTCCCATTCCATTCAATTCCCATTTCCACTCCCATTCCCATTCCACTCCCATTCCATTTCCACTCCCATTCCATTTCCACTCCCATTCCATTTCCACTCCCATTCCATTTCCACTCCCATTCCATTTCCACTCCCATTCCATTTCCACTCCCATTCCATTTCCATTCCATTCCATTCTAGTCAGGTAGATTCCATTCCATTCCATTCCATTCCATTCCATTCCTTTCCATTCCACTGCATTCCATTGCATTCCACTGCATTCCATTCCATTCCATTCCATTGCATTCCATTCTGTTCCGTTCCGTTCCGTTCTGTTCCGTTCCGTTCCGTTCCATTCCATTCCATTCCATTGCATTCCACTGCATTCTACTCGGGTACATTCCATTCCATTCCATTCCATTGCATTGCATTCCATTCCATTCCATTCCATTCCATTCCATTCCCATTCCATTCCCATTCCCATTCCCATTTCCACTCCCATTCCCATGCCACTCCCATTCCATTTCCACTCCCATTCCATTTCCACTCCCATTCCATTTCCACTCCCATTCCATTTCCACTCCCATTCCATTTCCACTCCCATTCCATTTCCACTCCCCTTCCATTTCCACTCCCGTTCCATTTACACTCCCGTTCCATTTCCACTCCCGTTCCATTTCCACTCCCTTTCCATTTCCTCTCCCGTTCCATTTCCACTCCCGTTCCATTTCCACTCCCATTCCCATTCCACTCCCGTTCCATTTCCACTCCCGTTCCATTTCCTCTCCCGTTCCATTTCCACTCCCGTTCCATTTCCACTCCCGTTCCATTTCCACTCCCGTTCCATTTCCACTCCCCTTCCATTTCCACTCCCCTTCCATTTCCACTCCCGTTCCATTTCCACTCCCGTTCCATTTCCACTCCCGTTCCATTTCCACTCCCATTCCATTTCCTATCCCGTTCCATTTCCACTCCCGTTCCATTTCCACTCCCCTTCCATTTCCACTCCCGTTCCATTACCACTCCCGTTCCATTTCCACTCCCGTTCCATTTCCACTCCCTTTCCATTTCCACTCCCGTTCCATTTCCACTCCCGTTCCATTTCCTCTCCCGTTCCATTTCCACTCCCATTCCATTTCCTCTCCCGTTCCATTTCCACTCCCGTTCCATTTCCACTCCCTTTCCATTTCCACTCCCGTTCCATTTCCACTCCCGTTCCATTTCCTCTCCCGTTCCATTTCCACTCCCATTCCATTTCCTCTCCCGTTCCATTTCCACTCCCGTTCCATTTCCACTCCCGTTCCATTTCCACTCCCATTCCATTTCCACTCCCATTCCATTTCCACTCCCGTTCCATTTCCACTCCCATTCCATTTCCATTCCATTCCATTCTAGTCAGGTAGATTCCATTCCATTCCATTCCATTCCATTCCATTCCTTTCCATTCCACTGCATTCCATTGCATTCCACTGCATTCCATTCCATTCCATTCCATTGCATTCCATTCTGTTCCGTTCCGTTCCGTTCTGTTCCGTTCCGTTCCGTTCCATTCCATTCCATTCCATTGCATTCCACTGCATTCTACTCGGGTACATTCCATTCCATTCCATTCCATTGCATTGCATTCCATTCCATTCCATTCCATTCCATTCCATTCCCATTCCATTCCCATTCCCATTCCCATTTCCACTCCCATTCCCATGCCACTCCCATTCCATTTCCACTCCCATTCCATTTCCACTCCCATTCCATTTCCACTCCCATTCCATTTCCACTCCCATTCCATTTCCACTCCCATTCCATTTCCACTCCCCTTCCATTTCCACTCCCGTTCCATTTCCACTCCCGTTCCATTTCCACTCCCGTTCCATTTCCACTCCCTTTCCATTTCCTCTCCCGTTCCATTTCCACTCCCATTCCATTTCCACTCCCATTCCCATTCCACTCCCGTTCCATTTCCACTCCCGTTCCATTTCCTCTCCCGTTCCATTTCCACTCCCGTTCCATTTCCACTCCCGTTCCATTTCCACTCCCGTTCCATTTCCACTCCCATTCCATTTCCACTCCCCTTCCATTTCCACTCCCGTTCCATTTCCACTCCCGTTCCATTTCCACTCCCGTTCCATTTCCACTCCCATTCCATTTCCACTCCCATTCCATTTCCACTCCCATTCCATTTCCACTCCCATTCCATTTCCATTCCATTCCATTCTAGTCAGGTAGATTCCATTCCATTCCATTCCATTCCATTCCATTCCTTTCCATTCCACTGCATTCCATTGCATTCCACTGCATTCCATTCCATTCCATTCCATTGCATTCCATTCTGTTCCGTTCCGTTCCGTTCTGTTCCGTTCCGTTCCGTTCCATTCCATTCCATTCCATTGCATTCCACTGCATTCTACTCGGGTACATTCCATTCCATTCCATTCCATTGCATTGCATTCCATTCCATTCCATTCCATTCCATTCCATTCCCATTCCATTCCCATTCCCATTCCCATTTCCACTCCCATTCCCATGCCACTCCCATTCCATTTCCACTCCCATTCCATTTCCACTCCCATTCCATTTCCACTCCCACTCCATTTCCACTCCCATTCCATTTCCACTCCCATTCCATTTCCACTCCCCTTCCATTTCCACTCCCGTTCCATTTCCACTCCCGTTCCATTTCCACTCCCGTTCCATTTCCACTCCCTTTCCATTTCCTCTCCCGTTCCATTTCCACTCCCATTCCATTTCCACTCCCATTCCCATTCCACTCCCGTTCCATTTCCACTCCCGTTCCATTTCCTCTCCCGTTCCATTTCCACTCCCGTTCCATTTCCACTCCCGTTCCATTTCCACTCCCGTTCCATTTCCACTCCCATTCCATTTCCACTCCCCTTCCATTTCCACTCCCGTTCCATTTCCACTCCCGTTCCATTTCCACTCCCGTTCCATTTCCACTCCCATTCCATTTCCTATCCCGTTCCATTTCCACTCCCGTTCCATTTCCACTCCCCTTCCATTTCCACTCCCGTTCCATTACCACTCCCGTTCCATTTCCACTCCCGTTCCGTTTCCACTCCCGTTCCATTTCCACTCCCTTTCCATTTCCACTCCCGTTCCATTTCCACTCCCGTTCCATTTCCACTCCCCTTCCATTTCCACTCCCGTTACATTTCCACTCCCGTTCCATTTCCACTCCCGTTCCATTTCCACTCCCTTTCCATTTCCACTCCCGTTCCATTTCCACTCCCTTTCCATTTCCACTCCCGTTCCATTTCCACTCCCGTTCCATTTCCTCTCCCGTTCCATTTCCACTCCCATTCCATTTCCTCTCCCGTTCCATTTCCACTCCCATTCCATTTCCACTCCCGTTCCATTTCCACTCCCATTCCATTTCCACTCCCATTCCATTTCCACTCCCATTCCATTTCCACTCCCATTCCATTTCCATTCCATTCCATTCTAGTCAGGTAGATTCCATTCCATTCCATTCCATTCCATTCCATTCCTTTCCATTCCACTGCATTCCATTGCATTCCACTGCATTCCATTCCATTCCATTCCATTGCATTCCATTCTGTTCCGTTCCGTTCCGTTCTGTTCCGTTCCGTTCCGTTCCATTCCATTCCATTCCATTGCATTCCATTGCATTCTACTCGGGTACATTCCATTCCATTCCATTCCATTGCATTGCATTCCATTCCATTCCATTCCATTCCATTCCATTCCCATTCCATTCCCATTCCCATTCCCATTTCCACTCCCATTCCCATGCCACTCCCATTCCATTTCCACTCCCATTCCATTTCCACTCCCATTCCATTTCCACTCCCATTCCATTTCCACTCCCATTCCATTTCCACTCCCATTCCATTTCCACTCCCCTTCCATTTCCACTCCCGTTCCATTTCCACTCCCGTTCCATTTCCACTCCCATTCCATTTCCACTCCCCTTCCATTTCCACTCCCCTTCCATTTCCACTCCCGTTCCATTTCCACTCCCCTTCCATTTCCACTCCCGTTCCATTTCCACTCTCGTTCCATTTCCACTCCCGTTCCATTTCCACTCCCCTTCCATTTCCACTCCCGTTCCATTACCACTCCCGTTCCATTTCCACTCCCGTTCCATTTCCACTCCCGTTCCATTTCCACTCCCATTCCATTTCCTATCCCGTTCCATTTCCACTCCCGTTCCATTTCCACTCCCCTTCCATTTCCACTCCCGTTCCATTACCACTCCCGTTCCATTTCCACTCCCGTTCCATTTCCACTCCCGTTCCATTTCCACTCCCTTTCCATTTCCACTCCCGTTCCATTTCCACTCCCGTTCCATTTCCACTCCCCTTCCATTTCCACTCCCCTTCCATTTCCACTCCCGTTCCATTTCCACTCCCCTTCCATTTCCACTCCCGTTCCATTTCCACTCTCGTTCCATTTCCACTCCCGTTCCATTTCCACTCCCCTTCCATTTCCACTCCCGTTCCATTACCACTCCCGTTCCATTTCCACTCCCGTTCCATTTCCACTCCCGTTCCATTTCCACTCCCATTCCATTTCCTATCCCGTTCCATTTCCACTCCCGTTCCATTTCCACTCCCCTTCCATTTCCACTCCCGTTCCATTACCACTCCCGTTCCATTTCCACTCCCGTTCCATTTCCACTCCCGTTCCATTTCCACTCCCTTTCCATTTCCACTCCCGTTCCATTTCCACTCCCGTTCCATTTCCACTCCCCTTCCATTTCCACTCCCGTTACATTTCCACTCCCGTTCCATTTCCACTCCCGTTCCATTTCCACTCCCTTTCCATTTCCACTCCCGTTCCATTTCCACTCCCTTTCCATTTCCACTCCCGTTCCATTTCCACTCCCGTTCCATTTCCTCTCCCGTTCCATTTCCACTCCCATTCCATTTCCTCTCCCGTTCCATTTCCACTCCCATTCCATTTCCACTCCCATTCCCATTCCACTCCCATTCCATTTCCACTCCCGTTCCTTTTCCACTCCCATTCCATTTCCACTCCCATTCCATTTCCACTCCCATTCCATTTCCACTCCCCTTCCATTTCCACTCCCGTTCCATTTCCACTCCCGTTCCATTTCCACTCCCGTTCCATTTCCTCTCCCGTTCCATTTCCACTCCCGTTTCCATTTCCACTCCCGTTCCATTTCCACTCCCGTTCCATTTCCACTCCCCTTCCATTTCCACTCCCATTCCCATTCCACTCCCATTCCATTTCCACTCCCGTTCCATTTCCACTCCCGTTCCATTTCCACTCCCGTTCCCTTTCCACTCCCGTTCCATTTCCACTCCCATTCCATTTCCACTCCCGTTCCATTTCCACTCCCGTTCCATTTCCATTCCATTCCATTCCATTCCATTCCATTCCATTCCATTCCATTCCATTCCATTCCATTCCATTCCATTCCACTGCATTCCATTGCATTCCACTGCATTCCATCCCATTCCATTCCATTGCATTCCATTCTGTTCCGTTCCTTTCCGTTTCGTTCCGTTCCGTTCCGTTCCATTCCATTCCATTCCATTCCATTCCATTGCATTCTACTCGGGTACATTCCATTCCATTCCATTCCATTCCATTCCATTCCATTCCATTCCATTTCATTCCATTCCATTCCATTCGATTCCATTACATTCCATTCCATTCCTTTCAATTCCATTCCATTGAATTCCATTTCATTCCATTCCATTCCATTGAATTCTGTTCCATTCCATTCCATTCCGTTCCGTTCCGTTCCGTTCCGTTGCATTCCGTTCCATTCTACTCGGGTTGATTCCATTCTATTCCATTCCATTCCATTCGATTCCATTGAATTCCATTCCACTCCATTCCATTCCATTCGATTCCATTGAATTCCATTCCATTCCATTCCATTCCGTTCCATTCCGTTCCATTCCGTTCCTTTCCGTTCCATTCCATTGAATTCCGTTCCATTCCTTTGAATTCCGTTCCATTCCGTTCCGTTCCGTTCCATTCCGTTCCGTTCCGTTCCATTCCATTCCGTTCCATTCCATTGAATTCCGTTCCATTCCATTGCAATCCATTCCATTCAATTCCATTCCATTCCATTGAATTCCGTTCCATTCCGTTCCATTCCGTTCCATTCCGTTCCATTCCGTTCTACTCAGGTTGACTCCATTCTATTCCATTCCATTCCATTCGATTCCATTCCATTCCATTCCATTCCGTTCTACTCGGGTTCATTCCATTCCATTCCGTTCCGTTCCGTTCCGTTCCATTCCGTTCTGTTCCATTCCGTTCCATTCAATTCCATTCCATTCCATTCCGTTCTACTCGGTTTGATTCCATTCTATTCCACTCCATTCCGTTCCGTTCCGTTCCGTACCATTCCGTTCCGTTCCGTTCCACTTGGGTTGATTCCATTCTATTCCATTCGATTCCATTCGATTCCATTCGATTCCATTCGATTCCATTCGTTTCCATTCCATTCCATTCGATTCCATTCCATTCCATTCCATTCAATTCCATTGAATTCCATGCCATTCAATTCCATTCCATTCCATTCCATTCCATTGAATTCCATTGAATTCCTTTCCATTGAATTCCATTCCATTCCATTCCATTCCATTCCATTCCATTCCAATGAATTCCATTCCATTCCATTCCATAGAATTCCGTTCCATTCCATTGAATTCCATTCCATTCCGTTCCATTCCATTGAATTCCATTCCATTCCATTCCATTCCATTCCATTCCGTTCTACTCGGGTTGATTCCATTCCATTCCATTCCATTCCATTCCATTCCATTCCATTCCATTCCATTGAATTCCATTGAATTCCATTCCATTTAATTCCATTCCATTCCATTCCATTCGATTCCATTCCATTCCATTGAATTCCAATCCATTCCATTCCATTCCATTCCATTCCATTCCATTCCGTTCTACTCGGGTTGATTCCATTCTATTCCATTCCATTCCATTCGATTCCATTCCATTCCATTCCATTCCATTCCATTCCATTCCATTCCATTCCATTGAATTCCAATCCATTCCATTCCATTCCATTCCATTCCATTCCATTCCGTTCTACTCGGGTTGATTCCATTCTATTCCATTCCATTCCATTCGATTCCATTCCATTCCAATCGATTCCGTTCGAATCCATTCGATTCCATTCGATTCCATTCCATTCCATTCCATTGAATTCCATTCCATTCCATTCCATTCCACTCCATTCCATTCCATTCCATTGAATTCCATTTCATTCCATTCCATTCCATTGAATTCCTTTCCATTCCATTCCATTCCGTTCCGTTCCGTTCCGTTCCGTTCCGTTCCGTTGCATTCCTTTCCGTTCTACTCGGGTTGATTCCATTCTATTCCATTCCATTCCATTCCATTCCATTCCATTCCATTCGATTCCATTCGATTCCATTCCATTCCATTCCATTGAAATCCATTCCATTCCGTTCCATTCCATTCCATTCCATTCCATTCCATTCCATTCCATTCCATTGAATTCCATTGAATTCCATTCCATTGAATTCCATTCCATTCCATTCCATTCCATTCCATGGAATTCCATTCCACTCCATTCCATTCCATTCGATTCCATTGAATTCCATTCCATTCCATACCATTCCATTGAATTTCGTTCCATTCCATTCCATTCCATTCCGTTCCATTCCATTCGATTCCATTGAATTCCATTCCACTCCATTCCATTCCATTCGATTCCATTCCATTCCATTCCATTCCATTCCATTCCATTCCATTAAATTCCATTTCATTCCATTCCATTCCATTGAATTCCGTTCCATTCCATTCCATTCCGTTCCGTTCCGTTCCGTTCCGTTCCGTCCCGTTGCGTTGCATTCCGTTCCGTTCTACTCGGGTTGATTCCATTCTATTCCATTCCATTCCATTCGATTCCATTCGATTCCATTCGATTCCATTCCATTCCATTCCATAGAATTCCATTCCATTCCATTCCATTCCATTCCTTTCCATTCCATTCCATTGAATTCCATTGAATTCCATTCCATTTAATTCCATTCCATTCCATTCCATTCGATTCCATGGAATTCCATTCCACTCCATTCCATTCCATTCCATTCCATTGAATTCCATTCCATTCCATTCCATTCCATTGAATTCCATTCCATTCCATTCCATTCCATTGAATTCCGTTCCTTTCCATTCCATTCCATTCCGTTCCATTCCGTTCCATTCCGTTCCATTCCGTTCCATTCCATTGAATTCCGTTCCATTCCTTTGAATTCCGTTCCATTCCGTTCCGTTCTGTTCCATTCCGTTCCGTTCCGTTCCATTCCATTCCATTCCATTCCATTCCATTCCATTCCATTCCATTCCATTCCATTCCATTCTACTCGGGTTGATTCCATTGTATTCCATTCCATTCCATTCGAATCCATTCCATTTAATTCCATTCCACTCCATTCCATTCTACTCGGGTTCATTCCATTCCATTCCTTTCCGTTCCGTTCCGCTCCATTCCATTCTGTTCCATTCCGTTCCATTCCATTCCATTCCATTCCATTCCGTTCTAATCGGGTTGATACCATTCTATTCCATTCCATTCCGTTCCGTTCTGTTCCGTTCCGTTCCGTTCCGTTCTGTTCCCTTCCGTTCTACTGGGGTTGATTCCATTCTATTCCATTCCATTCCGTTCGATTCCATTCGATTCCATTCGATTCCATTCGATTC
This sequence comes from Gorilla gorilla gorilla, assembly GCF_029281585.2. Taxonomy (NCBI): domain Eukaryota; kingdom Metazoa; phylum Chordata; class Mammalia; order Primates; family Hominidae; genus Gorilla; species Gorilla gorilla. Next base: position 13,075,830 of record NC_073240.2, on the reverse strand, counting down.
CATTCCATTCCATTCCATTCCATTCCATTCCATTCCATTCCATTGAATTCCGTTCCATTCCATTCCGTTCCGTTCCGTTCCGTTCCGTTCCGTTGCGTTCCGTTCCGTTCTACTCGGGTTGATTCCATTCTATTCCATTCCATTCCATTCGATTCCATTCCGTTCCATTCCATTCCATTCCATTCCATTCCATTCCATTCCATTGAATTCCATTCCATTCCATACCATTCCATTGAATTCCGTTCCATTCCATTCCATTCCATTCCATTCCATTCCATTCCGTTCCATTCCATTCCATTCCATTGAATTCCATTCCATTGAATTCCATTCAATTCCATTCCATTCCATTCCATTCCATTCCATTCCATTGAATTCCTTTCCGTTCCGTTCCGTTCCATTCCGTTCCGTTCCGTTCCATTCCATTCCGTTCCATTCCATTGAATTCCGTTCCATTCCATTGAAATCCATTCCATTCCGTTCCATTCCATTGAATTCCGTTCCATTCCGTTCCATTCCGTTCCATTCCGTTCCATTACGTTCTACTCAGGTTGACTCCATTCTATTCCATTCCATTCCATTCGATTCCATTCCATTCCATTCCGTTCTACTCGGGTTCATTCCATTCCATTCCGTTCTGTTCCATTCCGTTCCATTCCGTTCTGTTCCATTCCATTCCATTCAATTCCATTCCATTCCATTCCGTTCTACTCGGTTTGATTCCATTCTATTCCACTCCATTCCGTTCCGTTCCGTTCCGTTCCGTTCCGTTCCACTTGGGTTGATTCCATTCTATTCCATTCCATTCCATTCCATTCCATTCGATTCCATTCGTTTCCATTCCATTCCATTCGATTCCATTCCATTCCATTCCATTCCATTGAATTCCATTGAATTCCTTTCCATTGAATTCCATTCCATTCCATTCCATTCCATTGAATTCCATTCCATTCCATTGAATTCCATTCCATTCCATTCCATAGAATTCCGTTCCATTCCATTCCATTCCATTCCATTCCATTCCATTAGATCCCATTCGAATCCTTTCGAATCCATTCGATTCCATTCTATTCCATTCCATTCCATTCCATTCGATTCCATTGAATTCCATTCCACTCCATTCCATTCCATTGAATTCCATTCCATTCCATTCCATTCCATTCCATTCCATTCCATTCCATAGAATTCCATTCCATTCCGTTCCATTCCATTGAATTCCGTTCCATTCCATTCCATTGCGTTCCGTTCCGTTCCGTTCCGTTCCGTTCCGTTGCGTTCCGTTCCGTTCTACTCGGGTTGATTCCATTCTATTCCATTCCATTCCATTAGATTCCATTCGATTCCATTCGATTCCATTCGATATCATTCGATTCCATTCCATTCCATTGAATTTCATTCCATTCCATTCCATTCCATTCCATTCCATTCCATTCCATTCCATTCCATTCCATTCCATTCCATTGAATTCCATTGAATTCCATTCCATTTAATTCCATTCCATTCCATTCCATTCGATTCCATTCCATTCCATTGAATTCCAATCCATTCCATTCCATTCCATTCCATTCCATTCCATTCCATTCCATTGAATTCCATTCCATTCCATTCCATTCCATTCCATTCCGTTCTACTCGGGTTGATTCCATTCTATTGCATTCCATTCCATTCGATTCCATTCCATTCCAATCGATTCCATTCGATTCCATTCGATTCCATTCGATTCCATTCCATTCCATTCCATTGAATTCCATTCAATTCCATTCCATTCCATTCCATTCCATTCCATTCCATTCCATTGAATTCCATTCCGTTCCGTTCCGTTCCATTCCGTTCCGTTCCGTTCCATTCCATTCCGTTCCATTCCATTGAATTCCGTTCCATTCCATTGAAATCCATTCCATTCCGTTCCATTCCATTGAATTCCGTTCCATTCCGTTCCATTCCGTTCCATTCCGTTCCATTACGTTCTACTCAGGTTGACTCCATTCTATTCCATTCCATTCCATTCGATTCCGTTCCATTCCATTCCGTTCTACTCGGGTTCATTCCATTCCATTCCGTTCTGTTCCATTCCTTTCCATTCCGTTCTGTTCCATTCCATTCCATTCAATTCCATTCCATTCCATTCCGTTCTACTCGGTTTGATTCCATTCTATTCCACTCCATTCCGTTCCGTTCCGTTCCGTTCCGTTCCGTTCCACTTGGGTTGATTCCATTCTATTCCATTCCATTCCATTCGATTCCATTCGATTCCATTCGTTTCCATTCCATTCCATTCGATTCGATTCCATTCCATTCCATTCCATTGAATTCCATTGAATTCCTTTCCATTGAATTCCATTCCATTCCATTCCATTCCATTGAATTCCATTCCATTCCATAGAATTCCATTCCATTCCATTCCATAGAATTCCGTTCCATTCCATTCCATTCCATTCCATTCCATTCCATTAGATCCCATTCGAATCCTTTCGATTCCATTCGATTCCATTCTATTCCATTCCATTCCATTCCATTCGATTCCATTGAATTCCATTCCACTCCATTCCGTTCCATTGAATTCCATTCCATTCCATTCCATTCCATTCCATTCCATTCCATAGAATTCCATTCCATTCCGTTCCATTCCATTGAATTCCGTTCCATTCCATTCCATTGCGTTCCGTTCCGTTCCGTTCCGTTCCGTTCCGTTGCGTTCCGTTCCGTTCTACTCGGGTTGATTCCATTCTATTCCATTCCATTCCATTAGATTCCATTCGATTCCATTCGATTCCATTCGATTTCATTCGATTCCATTCCATTCCATTGAATTTCATTCCATTCCATTCCATTCCATTCCATTCCATTCCATTCCATTCCATTCCATTCCATTGAATTCCATTGAATTCCATTCCATTTAATTCCATTCCATTCCATTCCATTCGATTCCATTCCATTCCATTGAATTCCAATCCATTCCATTCCATTCCATTCCATTCCATTCCATTCCATTCCATTGAATTCCATTCCATTCCATTCCATTCCATTCCATTCCATTCCATTCCGTTCTACTCGGGTTGATTCCATTCTATTGCTTTCCATTCCATTCGATTCCATTCCATTCCAATCGATTCCATTCGATTCCATTCGATTCCATTCGATTCCATTCCATTCCATTCCATTGAATTCCATTCCATTCCATTCCATTCCATTCCATTCCATTCTATTCCATTCCATTGAATTCCATTTCATTCCATTCCATTCCATTGAATTCCGTTCCATTCCATTCCATTCCGTTCCGTTCCGTTCCGTTCCGTTCCGTTGCATTCCTTTCCGTTCTACTCGGGTTGATTCCATTCTTTTCCATTCCATTCCATTCGATTCCATTCGATTCCATTTGATTCTATTCGATTCCATTCCATTCCATTGCATTGAAATCCATTCCATTCCATTCCATTCCATTCCATTCCATTCCATTCCATTGCATTCCATTCCGTTCCATTCCATTCCATTGAATTCCATTGAATTCCATTCCATTTAATTCCATTCCATTCCATTCCATTCGATTCCATTGAATTCCATTCCACTCCATTCCATTCCATTCGATTCCATTGAATTCCATTCCTTTCCATTCCATTCCATTGAATTCCGTTCCATTCCTTTGAATTCCGTTCCATTCCGTTCCGTTCCGTTCCATTCCGTTCCGTTCCGTTCCGTTCCGTTCCATTCCATTCCATTCCATTCCATTCCATTCCATTCCGTTCTACTCGGGTTCATTCCATTCCATTCCTTTCCGTTCCGTTCCGTTCCATTCCATTCTGTTCCATTCCGTTCCATTCCATTCCATTCCATTCCATTCCGTTCTAATCGGGTTGATTCCATTCTATTCCATTCCATTCCGTTCCGTTCCGTTCCGTTCCGTTCCCTTGCGTTCTACTGGGGTTGATTCCATTCTATTCCATTCCATTCCATTCGATTCCATTCGATTCCATTCGATTCCATTCGATTCCATTCCATTCCATTCCATTCCATTCCATTCCATTGAATTCCGTTCCATACCATTCCGTTCCATTCCGTTCCGTTCCGTTCCGTTCCGTTGCGTTCCGTTCTACTCGGGTTGATTCCATTCTATTCCATTCCATTCCATTCGATTCCATTCGATTCCATTCCATTCCATTCCATTCCATTCCATTGAATTCCATTCCATTCCATTCCATTCCATTCCATTCCATTCCATTCCATTGAATTCCATTTCATTCCATTCCATTCCATTGAATTCCGTTCCATTCCATTCCGTTCCGTTCCGTTCCGTTCCGTTCCGTTCCGTTGCATTCCGTTCCGTTCTACTCGGGTTGATTCCATTCTATTCCATTCCATTCCATTCGATTCCATTCGATTCCATTCGATTCCATTCCATTCCATTCCATTGAATTCCATTCCATTCCATTCCATTCCATTCCATTCCATTCCATTCCATTCCATTCCATTCCATTGAATTCCATTGAATTCCATTCCATTTAATTCCATTCCATTCCATTCCATTCGATTCCTTTGAATTCCATTCCATTGCACTCCATTCCATTCCATTCCATTCCATTGAATTCCATTCCATTCCATTCCATTCCATTGAATTCCCTTCCATTCCATTCCATTCCATTCCGTTCCATTCCGTTCCATTCCGTTGCATTCCATTCCATTCCATTGAATTCCGTTCCATTACTTTGAATTCCGTTCCATTCCGTTCCGTTCTGTTCCATTCCGTTCTGTTCCGTTCCATTCCATTCCATTCCATTCCATTCCATTCCATTCCATTCCATTCCATTCTACTCGGGTTGATTCCATTGTATTCCATTCCATTCCATTCGAATCCATTCCATTCCATTCCATTCCGTTCTACTCGGGTGCATTCCATTCCATTCCTTTCCGTTCCGTTCCGTTCCATTCCATTCTGTTCCATTCCGTTCCATTCCATTCCATTCCATTCCATTCCGTTCTAATCGGGTTGACACCATTCTATTCCATTCCATTCCGTTCAGTTCCGTTCCGTTCCGTTCCGTTCAGTTCCGTTCCCTTCCGTTCTACTAGGGTTGATTCCATTCTATTCCATTCCATTCCGTTCGATTCCATTCGATTCCATTCGATTCCATTCGATTCCATTCGATTCCATTCCATTCCATTCCATTCCATTCCATTGAATTCCGTTCCATTCCATTCCGTTCCGTTCCGTTCCGTTCCGTTCCGTTGTGTTCCGCTCCGTTCTACTCGGGTTGATTCCATTCTATTCCATTCCATTCCATTCGATTCCATTCGATTCCATTCGATTCCATTCCATTCCATTCGATTCCATTCCATTCCATTCCATTGAATTCCATTCCATTCCATTCCATTCCATTCCATTCCATTCCATTGAATTCCATTCTATTCCATTCCATTCCATTCCATTCCATTCCATTCCATTCCATTCCATTGAATTCCATTTCATTCCATTCCATTCCATTGAATTCCGTTCCATTCCATTCCATTCCGTTCCGTTCCGTTCCGTTCCGTTCCGTTACGTTCCGTTGCATTCCGTTCCGTTCTACTCGGGTTGATTCCATTCTATTCCATTCCATTCCATTCCATTCCATTCCATTCCATTCCATTCCATTGAATTCCATTGAATTCCATTCCATTTAATTCCATTCCATTCCATTCCATTCGATTCCATTCCATTCCGTTGAATTCCAATCCATTCCATTCCATTCCATTCCATTCCATTCCGTTCTACTCGGGTTGATTCCATTCTATTCCATTCCATTCCATTCCATTCCATTCCATTCCATTCCATTCCATTCCATTCCATTCCATTGAATTCCAATCCATTCCATTCCATTCCATTCCATTCCATTCCATTCCATTCCGTTCTACTCGGGTTGATTCCATTCTATTCCATTCCATTCCATTCGATTCCATTCCATTCCAATCGATTCCATTCGATTTCATTCGATTCCATTCGATTCCATTCCATTCCATTCCATTGAATTCCATTCCATTCCATTCCATTCCATTCCATTCCATTCCATTGAATTCCATTTCATTCCATTCCATTCCATTGAATTCCGTTCAATTCCATTCCATTCCACTCCGTTCCGTTCCGTTCCGTTCCGTTCCATTCCGTTGCATTCATTTCCGTTCTACTCGGGTTGATTCCATTCTATTCCATTCCATTCCATTCCATTCCATTCGATTGCATTCGATTCCATTCCATTCCATTCCATTGAAATCCATTCCATTCCATTCCATTCCATTCCATTCCATTCCATTCCATTCCTTTCCATTCCATAGAATTCCATTCCATTTAATTCCATTCCATTCCATTCCATTCCATTCCATGGAATTCCATTCCACTCCATTCAATTCCATTCGATTCCATTGAATTCCATTCCATTCCATTCCATTCCATTGAATTCCGTTCCATTCCATTCCATTCCATTCCGTTCCATTCCGTTACATTCCGTTCCATTCCTTTCCTTTCCATTGAATTCCGTTCCGTTCCTTTGAATTCCGTTCCATTCCGTTCCGTTCCGTTCCATTCCGTTCCGCTCCATTCCATTCCATTCCATTCCATTCCATTCCATTCCATTCCATTCCATTCTACTCGGGTTGATTCCATTGTATTCCATTCCATTCCATTCGAATCCATTCCATTCCATTCCATTCCATTCCGTTCTACTCGGGTTCATTCCATTCCATTCCTTTCCGTTCCGTTCCGTTCCATTCCATTCTGTTCCATTCCGTTCCATTCCATTCCATTCCATTCCATTCCGTTCTAATCGGGTTGATTCCATTCTATTCCATTCCATTCCGTTCCGTTCCGTTCCGTTCCGTTCCCTTGCGTTCTACTGGGGTTGATTCCATTCTATTCCATTCCATTCCATTCGATTCCATTCGATTCCATTCGATTCCATTCGATTCCATTCCATTCCATTCCATTCCATTCCATTCCATTCCATTCCATTCCATTGAATTCCGTTCCATTCCATTCCGTTCCGTTCCGTTCCGTTCCGTTCCGTTCCGTTCCGTTCCGTTGCGTTCCGTTCCGTTCTACTCGGGTTGATTCCATTCTATTCCATTCCATTCCATTCGATTCCATTCGATTCCATTCGATTCCATTCGATTCCACTCGATTCCATTCGATTCCATTCCATTCCATTCCATTGAATTCCATTCCATTGAATTCCATTCCATTCCATTCCATTGAATTCCATTCCATTCCATTCCATTCCATTCCATTCCATTCCATTCCATTCCATTAAATTCCATTTCATTCCATTCCATTCCATTGAATTCCGTTCCATTCGATTCCATTCCGTTCCGTTCCGTTCCGTTCCGTTCTGTTCCGTTCCGTTCCGTTGCATTCCGTTCCGTTCTACTCGGGTTGATTCCATTCTATTCCATTCCATTCCATTCGATTCCATTCGATTCCATTCGATTCCATTCCATTCTATTCCATTGAATTCCATTCCATTCCATTCCATTCCATTCCTTTCCATTCCGTTCCATTCCATTCCATTGAATTCCATTGAATTCCATTCCATTTAATTCCATTCCCTTCCATTCCATTCGATTCCATGGAATTCCATTCCACTCCATTCCATTCCATTCCATTCCATTGAATTCCATTCCATTCCATTCCATTCCATTCCTTTCCATTCCATTCCATTCCATTCCATTGAATTCCATTGAATTCCATTCCATTTAATTCCATTCCATTGCATTCCATTCGATTCCATGGAATTCCATTCCACTCCATTCCATTCCATTCCATTCCATAGAATTCCGTTCCATTCCATTCCATTCCATTCCATTCCATTCCATTAGATCCCATTCGATTCCTTTCGATTCCATTCGATTCCATTCTATCCCATTCCATTCCATTCCATTGAATTCCATTCCATTCCATGGAATTCCATTCCATTCCATTCCATTCCATTCCATTCCATAGAATTCCATTCCATTCCATTCCATTCCATTGAATTCCGTTCCATTCCATTCCATTGCGTTCCGTTCCGTTCCGTTCCGTTCCGTTCCATTGCGTTCCGTTCCGTTCTACTCGGGTTGATTCCATTCTATTCCATTCCATTCCATTAGATTCCATTCGATTCCATTCGATTCCATTCGATTCCATTCGATTCCATTCCATTCCATTGAATTTCATTCCATTCCATTCCATTCCATTCCATTCCATTCCATTCCATTCCATTCCATTCCATTGAATTCCATTGAATTCCATTCCATTTAATTCCATTCCATTCCATTCCATTCCATTCCATTCCATTCCGTTCTACTCGGGTTGATTCCATTCTATTGCATTCCATTCCCTTCGATTCCATTCCATTCCAATCGATTCCATTCGATTCCATTCGATTCCATTCGATTCCATTCCATTCCATTCCATTGAATTCCATTCCATTCCATTCCATTCCATTCCATTCTATTCCATTCCATTTAATTCCATTTCATTCCATTCCATTCCATTGAATTCCATTCCATTCCATTCCATTCCATTCCATTCTATTCCATTCCATTTAATTCCATTCCATTCCATTCCATTCCATTGAATTCCGTTCCATTTAATTCCATTCCATTCCATTCAATTCGATTGCATTGAATTCCATTCCACTCCATTCCATTCCATTCGATTCCATTGAATTCCATTCCATTCCATTCCATTCCGTTCCATTCCGTTCCATTCCGTTCCTTTCCGTTCCATTCCATTGAATTCCGTTCCATTCCTTTGAATTCCGTTCCATTCCGTTCCTTTCCATTCCATTCCGTTCCGTTCCGTTCCATTCCATTCCATTCCATTCCATTCCATTCCATTCCATTCCATTCCATTCTACTCGGGTTGATTCCATTGTATTCCATTCCATTCCATTCGAATCCATTCCATTCCATTCCATTCCATTCCATTCCGTTCTACTCGGGTTCATTCCATTCCATTCCTTTCTGTTCCGTTCCGTTCCATTCCATTCTGTTCCATTCCGTTCCATTCCATGCCATTCCATTCCATTCCGTTCTAATCGGGTTGATTCCATTCTATTCCCTTCCATTCCGTTCCGTTCCGTTGCGTTCCGTTCCGTTCCATTCCCTTCCGTTCTACCGGGGTTGATTCCATTCTATTCCATTCCATTCCATTCGATTCCATTCGATTCCATTCGATTCCATTCGATTCCATTCGATTCCATTCCATTCCATTCCATTACATTCCATTCCATTCCATTCCATTCCATTGAATTCCATTCCATTCCATACCATTACATTGAATTCCGTCCATTCCATTCCATTCCATTCCATTCCATTCCATTGAATTCCATTCCATAGAATTCCATTCCATTCCATTCCATTCCATTCCATTCCATTCCATTCCATTCCATTGAATTCCATTCCGTTCCGTTCCGTTCCATTCCGTTCCGTTCCGTTCCATTCCATTCCGTTCCATTCCACTGAATTCCGTTCCATTCCACTGAAATCCATTCCATTCCGTTCCATTCCATTGAATTCCGTTCCTTTCCGTTCCATTGCGTTCCATTCCGTTCCATTCCATTCTACTCAGGTTGACTCCATTCTATTCCATTCCATTCCATTCAATTCCATTCCATTCCATTCCGTTCTACTCGGGTTCATTCCATTCCATTCCGTTCTGTTCCATTCCGTTCCACTCCGTTCTGTTCCATTCCGTTCCATTCAATTCCATTCCATTCCATTCCGTTCTACTCGGTTTGATTCCATTCTATTCCACTCCATTCCGTTCCGTTCCGTTCCGTTCCGTTCCGTTCCACTTGGGTTGATTCCATTCTATTCCATTCCATTCCATTCGATTCCATTCGATTCCATTCGATTCCATTCGTTTCCATTCCATTCCATTCGATTCCATTCCATTCCATTCCATTCAATTCCATTGAATTCCATGCCATTCCATTCTATTCCACTCCATTCCATTCCATTGAATTGCATTGAATTCCTTTCCATTGAATTCCATTCCATTCCATTCCACTCCATTGAATTCCATTCCATTCCATAGAATTCCATTCCATTCCATTCCATAGAATTCCGTTCCATTCCATTCCATTCCATTCCATTCCATTCCATTAGATCCCATTCGATTCCTTTCGATTCCATTCGATTCCACTGTATTCCATTCCATTCCATTCCAGTGAATTCCATTCCATTCCATTGAATTCCATTCCATTCCATTGAATTCCATTCCATTCCATTCCATTCCATTCCATTCCATTCCATTCCATTCCATAGAATTCCATTCCATTCCATTCCATTCCATTGAATTCCGTTCCATTCCATTCCATTCCGTTCCGTTCCGTTCCGTTCCGTTCCGTTGCGTTCCGTTCCGTTCTACTCGGTTTGATTCCATTCTATTCCATTCCATTCCATTAGATTCCATTCGATTCCATTCGATTCCATTCGATTCTATTCGATTCCATTCCATTCCATTGAATTTCATTCCATTCCATTCCATTCCATTCCATTCCATTCCATTCCATTCCATTGAATTCCATTGAATTCCATTCCATTTAATTCCATTCCATTCCATTCCATTCGATTCCATTCCATTCCATTGAATTCCAATCCATTCCATTCCATTCCATTCCATTCCATTCCATTCCATTCCATTCCGTTCTACTCGGGTTGATTCCATTCTATTCCATTCCATTCCATTCGATTCCATTCCATTCCATTCCATTCCATTCCATTGCATTCCATTCCATTCCATTCCATTGAATTCCAATCCATTCCATTCCATTCCATTCCATTCCATTCCATTCCATTCCATTCCATTCCATTCCATTCCGTTCTACTAGGGTTGATTCCATTCTATTCCATTCCATTCCATTCGATTCCATTCCATTCCGATCGATTCCATTCGATTCCATTCGATTCCATTCGATTCCATTCGATTCCATTCGATTCCACTCGATTCCATTCGATTCCATTCCATTCCATTCCATTGAATTCCATTCCATTCCATTCCATTCCATTCCATTCCATTGAATTCCATTCCATTCCATTCCATTCCATTCCATTCCATTAAATTCCATTTCATTCCATTCCATTCCATTGAATTCCGTTCCATTCGATTCCATTCCGTTCCGTTCCGTTCCGTTCCGTTCTGTTCCGTTCCGTTCCATTGCATTCCGTTCCGTTCTACTCGGGTTGATTCCATTCTATTCCATTCCATTCCATTCGATTCCATTCGATTCCATTCGATTCCATTCCATTCTATTCCATTGAATTCCATTCCATTCCATTCCATTCCATTCCTTTCCATTCCGTTCCATTCCATTCCATTGAATTCCATTGAATTCCATTCCATTTAATTCCATTCCCTTCCATTCCATTCGATTCCATGGAATTCCATTCCACTCCATTCCATTCCATTCCATTCCATTGAATTCCATTCCATTCCATTCCATTCCATTCCTTTCCATTCCATTCCATTCCATTCCATTGAATTCCATTGAATTCCATTCCATTTAATTCCATTCCATTGCATTCCATTCGATTCCATGGAATTCCATTCCACTCCATTCCATTCCATTCCATTCCATAGAATTCCGTTCCATTCCATTCCATTCCATTCCATTCCATTCCATTAGATCCCATTCGATTCCTTTCGATTCCATTCGATTCCATTCTATCCCATTCCATTCCATTCCATTGAATTCCATTCCATTCCATGGAATTCCATTCCATTCCATTCCATTCCATTCCATTCCATAGAATTCCATTCCATTCCATTCCATTCCATTGAATTCCGTTCCATTCCATTCCATTGCGTTCCGTTCCGTTCCGTTCCGTTCCGTTCCATTGCGTTCCGTTCCGTTCTACTCGGGTTGATTCCATTCTATTCCATTCCATTCCATTAGATTCCATTCGATTCCATTCGATTCCATTCGATTCCATTCGATTCCATTCCATTCCATTGAATTTCATTCCATTCCATTCCATTCCATTCCATTCCATTCCATTCCATTCCATTCCATTCCATTGAATTCCATTGAATTCCATTCCATTTAATTCCATTCCATTCCATTCCATTCCATTCCATTCCATTCCGTTCTACTCGGGTTGATTCCATTCTATTGCATTCCATTCCCTTCGATTCCATTCCATTCCAATCGATTCCATTCGATTCCATTCGATTCCATTCGATTCCATTCCATTCCATTCCATTGAATTCCATTCCATTCCATTCCATTCCATTCCATTCTATTCCATTCCATTTAATTCCATTTCATTCCATTCCATTCCATTGAATTCCGTTCCATTCCATTCCATTCCGTTCCGTTCCGTTCCGTTCCGTTCCATTCCGTTGCATTCCTTTCCGTTCTACTCGGGTTGATTCCATTCTATTCCATTCCATTCCATTCGATTCCATTCGATTCCATTCGATTCCATTCGATTCCATTCCATTCCATTCCATTGAAATCCATTCCATTCCATTCCATTCCATTCCATTGAATTCCATTCCAATGCATTCCATTCCATTGCATTCCATTCCATTCCATTCCATTCCATTGAATTCCATTGAATTCCATTCCATTTATTTCCATTCCATTCCATTCCATTCGATTCCATTGAATTCCATTCCACTCCATTCCATTCCATTCGATTCCATTGAATTCCATTCCATTCCATTCCATTCGATTGAATTCCGTTCCATTCCTTTGAATTCCGTTCCATTCCGTTCCGTTCCGTTCCATTCCGTTCCGTTCCGTTCCATTCCATTCCATTCCATTCCATTCCATTCCATTCCATTCTACTCGGGTTGATTCCATTGTATTCCATTCCATTCCATTCGAATCCATTCCATTCCATTCCATTCCATTCCGTTCTACTCGGGTTCATTCCATTCCATTCCTTTCCGTTCCGTTCCGTTCCATTCCATTCTGTTGCATTCCGTTCCATTCCATTCCATTCCATTCCATTCCGTTCTAACCGGGTTGATTCCATTCTATTCCATTCCATTCCGTTCCGTTCCGTTCCGTTCCGTTCCCTTGCGTTCTACTGGGGTTGATTCCATTCTATTCCATTCCATTCCATTCGATTCCATTCGATTCCATTCGATTCCATTCGATTCCATTCCATTCCATTCCATTCCATTCCATTCCATTGAATTCCGTTCCATTCCATTCCGTTCCGTTCCGTTCCGTTCCGTTCCGTTCCATTCCGTTGCGTTCCGTTCCGTTCTACTCGGGTTGATTCCATTCTATTCCATTCCATTCCATTCGATTCCATTCGATTCCACTCGATTCCACTCGATTCCATTCGATTCCATTCCATTCCATTCCATTGAATTCCATTCCATTCCATTCCATTCCATTCCATTCAATTCCATTCCATTCCATTCTATTCCATTCCATTGAATTCCATTTCATTCCATTCCATTCCATTGAATTCCGTTCCATTCCATTCCATTCCGTTCCGTTCCGTTCCGTTCCGTTCCGTTCCGTTGCATTCCTTTCCGTTCTACTCGGGTTGATTCCATTCTATTCCATTCCATTCCATTCCATTCCATTCGATTCCATTCGATTCCATTCGATTCCATTCCATTCCATTACATTGAATTCCATTCCATTCCATTCCATTCCATTCCATTCCATTCCATTGCATTCCATTCCATTCCATTCCATTGAATTCCATTGAATTCCATTCCATTTATTTCCATTCCATTCCATTCCATTCGATTCCATTGAATTCCATTCCACTCCATTCCATTCCATTCGATTCCATTGAATTCCATTCCATTCCATTCCATTCCATTGAATTCCGTTCCATTCCTTTGAATTCCGTTCCATTCCGTTCCGTTCCGTTCCATTCCGTTCCGTTCCGTTCCATTCCATTCCATTCCATTCCATTCCATTCCATTCCATTCCATTCCATTCTACTCGGGTTGATTCCATTGCATTCCATTCCATTCCATTCGAATCCATTCCATTCCATTCCATTCCATTCCGTTCTACTCGGGTTCATTCCATTCCATTCCTTTCCGTTCCGTTCCGTTCCATTCCATTCTGTTCCATTCCGTTCCATTCCATTCCATTCCATTCCATTCCGTTCTAACCGGGTTGATTCCATTCTATTCCATTCCATTCCGTTCCGTTCCGTTCCGTTCCGTTCCCTTGCGTTCTACTGGGGTTGATTCCATTCTATTCCATTCCATTCCATTCGATTCCATTCGATTCCATTCGATTCCATTTGATACCATTCCATTCCATTCCATTCCATTCCATTCCATTGAATTCCCTTCCTTTCCATTCCGTTCCGTTCCTGTTCCGTTCCGTTCCGTTCCATTCCGTTGCGTTCCGTTCCGTTCTACTCGGGTTGATTCCATTCTATTCCATTCCATTCCATTCGATTCCATTCGATTCCACTCGATTCCACTCGATTCCATTCGATTCCATTCCATTCCATTGAATTCCATTCCATTCCATTCCATTGCATTCAATTCCATTCCATTCCATTGCATTCCATTCCATTAAATTCCATTCCATTCGATTCCATTGAATTACATTCCATTCCATTCCATTCCATTCCATTCCGTTCCGTTCCGTTCCATTCCGTTCCATTGCATTCCGTTCCGTTCTACTCGGGTTGATTCCATTCTATTCCATTCCATTCCATTCGATTCCATTCGATTCCATTCCATTCCATTCCATTGAATTCCATTCCATTCCATTCCATTCCATTCCATTGAATTCCATTGAATTCCATTCCATTTAATTCCATTCAATTCCATTCCATTCCATTCCATTCCATTCTACTCGGGTTGATTCCATTGTATTCCATTCCATTCCATTCGAATCCATTCCACTTAATTCCATTCCATTCCATTCCATTCTACACGGGTTCATTCCATTCCATTCCTTTCCGTTCCGTTCCGTTCCATTCCATTCTGTTCCATTCCGTTCCATTCCATTCCATTCCATTCCATTCCGTTCTAGTCGGGTTGATACCATTCTATTCCATTCCATTCCATTCCGTTCCGTTCCGTTCCCTTCCATTCTACTGGGGTTGATTCCATTCTATTCCATTCCATTCCGTTCGATTCCATTCGATTCCATTCGATTCCATTCGATTCCATTCGATTCCATTCCATTCCATTCCATTCCATTCCATTCCATTCCATTGAATTCCGTTCCATTCCATTCTGTTCCGTTCCGTTCCGTTCCGTTCCGTTGCGTTCCGTTCCGTTCTACTCGGGTTGATTCCATTCTATTCCATTCCATTCCATTCGATTCCCTTCGATTCCATTCGATTCCATTCGATTCCATTCGATTACATTCCATTCCATTCCAATGAATTCCATTCCATTCCATTCCATTCCATTCGTTTCCATTCCATTGAATTCCATTCCATTCCATTCCATTCCATTCCATTCCATTCCATTCCATTCCATTGAATTCCATTTCTTTCCATTCCATTCCATTGAATTCCGTTCCATTCCATTCCATTCCGTTCCGTTCCGTTCCGTTCCGTTCCGTTCCGTTCCGTTGCATTCCGTTCCGTTCTACTCGGGTTGATTCCATTCTATTCCATTCCATTCCATTCGAATCCATTCCATTCCATTCCATTCCATTCCATTCCGTTCTACTCGGGTTCATTCCATTCCATTCCTTTCTGTTCCGTTCCGTTCCATTCCATTCTGTTCCATTCCGTTCCATTCCATGCCATTCCATTCCATTCCGTTCTAATCGGGTTGATTCCATTCTATTCCCTTCCATTCCGTTCCGTTCCGTTGCGTTCCGTTCCGTTCCATTCCCTTCCGTTCTACTGGGGTTGATTCCATTCTATTCCATTCCATTCCATTCGATTCCATTCGATTCCATTCGATTCCATTCGATTCCATTCGATTCCATTCCATTCCATTCCATTCCATTCCATTCCATTCCATTCCATTCCATTCCATTCCATTGAATTCCATTCCATTCCATACCATTACATTGAATTCCGTCCATTCCATTCCATTCCATTCCATTCCATTCCATTCCATTCCATTGAATTCCATTCCATAGAATTCCATTCCATTCCATTCCATTCCATTCCATTCCATTCCATTCCATTCCATTCCATTCCATTCCATTCCATTCCATTCCATTCCATTGAATTCCATTCCATTCCATTCCATTTCATTCCATTCCATTTCATTCCATTCCGTTCTACTCGGGGTGATTCCATTCTATTCCATTCCATTCCATTCGATTCCATTCCATTCCAATCGATTCCATTCGATTCCATTCGATTCCATTCGATTCCATTCCATTCCATTCCATTTAATTCCATTCCGTTCCGTTCCATTCCATTCCGTTCCGTTCCGTTCCATTCCATTCCGTTCCATTCCATTGAATTCCGTTCCATTCCACTGAAATCCATTCCATTCCGTTCCATTCCATTGAATTCCGTTCCTTTCCGTTCCATTGCGTTCCATTCCGTTCCATTCCATTCTACTCAGGTTGACTCCATTCTATTCCATTCCATTCCATTCAATTCCATTCCATTCCATTCCGTTCTACTCGGGTTCATTCCATTCCATTCCGTTCTGTTCCATTCCGTTCCACTCCGTTCTGTTCCATTCCGTTCCATTCAATTCCATTCCATTCCATTCCGTTCTACTCGGTTTGATTCCATTCTATTCCACTCCATTCCGTTCCGTTCCGTTCCGTTCCGTTCCACTTGGGTTGATTCCATTCTATTCCATTCCATTCCATTCGATTCCATTCGATTCCATTCGATTCCATTCGTTTCCATTCCATTCCATTCGATTCCATTCCATTCCATTCCATTCAATTCCATTGAATTCCATGCCATTCCATTCTATTCCACTCCATTCCATTCCATTGAATTGCATTGAATTCCTTTCCATTGAATTCCATTCCATTCCATTCCACTCCATTGAATTCCATTCCATTCCATAGAATTCCATTCCATTCCATTCCATAGAATTCCGTTCCATTCCATTCCATTCCATTCCATTAGATCCCATTCAATTCCTTTCGATTCCATTCGATTCCATTGTATTCCATTCCATTCCATTCCAGTGAATTCCATTCCATTCCATTGAATTCCATTCCATTCCATTGAATTCCATTCCATTCCATTCCATTCCATTCCATTCCATTCCATTCCATAGAATTCCATTCCATTCCATTCCATTCCATTGAATTCCATTTCATTCCATTCCATTCCATTGAATTCCGTTCCATTCCATTCCATTCCGTTCCGTTCCGTTCCGTTCCGTTCCGTTGCATTCCTTTCCGTTCTACTCGGGTTGATTCCATTCTATTCCATTCCATTCCATTCCATTCCATTCCATTCGATTCCATTCGATTCCATTCCATTCCATTCCATTCCAATCCATTGAAGTCCATTCCATTCCATTCCATTCCATTCCATTCCATTCCATTCCATTGAATTCCATTGAATTCCATTCCATTTAATTCCATTCCATTCCATTCCATTCGATTCCGTTGAATTCCATTCCACTCCATTCCATTCCATTCGATTACATTGAATTCCATTCCATTCCATTCCATTCCATTGAATTCCGTTCCATTCCATTCCATTCCATTCCGTTCCATTCCGTTCCTTTCCGTTCCATTCCGTTCCATTGCATTGAATTCCGTTCCATTCCTTTGAATTCTGTTCCATTCCGTTCCGTTCCATTCCATTCCGTTCCGTTCCATTCCATTCCATTCCATTCCATTCCATTCCATTCCATTCCATTCAATTCTACTCTGGTTGATTCCATTGTATTCCATTCCATTCCATTCGAATCCATTCCATTCCATTACATTCCATTCCGTTCTAATCGGGTTGATTCCGTTCCATTCCATTCCATTCCGTTCCGTTCCGTTCCGTTCCGTTCCGTTGCATTCCGTTCCATTCTACTCGGGTTGATTCCATTCTATTCCATTCCGTTTCATTCGATTCCATTCGATTCCATTCGATTCCATTCGATTCCTTTCCATTCCATTCCATTGAATTCCATTCCATTCCATTCCATTCCATTCCATTCCATTCCATTCCATTCCATTCCATTCCATTCCATTCCATTGAACTCCATTCCATTTAATTCCATTCCATTCCATTCCATTCGATTCCATTGAATTCCATTCCACTCCATTCAATTCCATTCGATTCCATTGAATTCCATTCCATTCCATTCCGTTCCATTGAATTCCGTTCCATTCCATTCCATTCCATTCCGTTCCATTCCGTTCCATTCCGTTCCATTCCGTTCCATTCCATTGAATTCCGTTCCATTCCTTTGAATTCCGTTCCATTCCGTTCCATTTCGTTCCATTCCGTTCCGTTCCGTTCCATTCCATTCCATTCCATTCCATTCCATTCCATTCCATTCCATTCCATTGAATTCCATTCCATTCCATTCCATTCCATTCCGTTCCATTCCACTCCATTCCATTCCACTCCACTGCACACCACTCCACTCCACTCCACTCCACTCCACTCCATTCCATTCCATTCCATTCCATTGAATTTCATTGAATTCCATTCCATTGAATTCCATTCCGTTCCGTTCCGTTCCGTTCCATTCCGTTCCGCTCTACTCGGGTTGATTCCATTCTATTCCATTCCATTCCATTCGATTCCATTCGATTCCATTCGATCTCATTCGATTCCATTCCATTCCATTCCATTCTATTCTATTGAATTCCATTCCATTCCATTCCATTCCATTCCGCTCCGCTAGGCTCCGCTCCGCTGCGTTCCGTTCCTTTCCGTTCCTTTCTCCTCGGGTTCATTCCATTCCGTTCCGTTCCATTCCGTTCCGTTCCGTTCCGTTCTACTCGGGTTGATTCCATTCTATTCCATTCCATTCCATTCCATTCCATTCCATTCCACTCGGGTTGATCATTCCATTCCTTTCAGTTTCGTTCCGTTCTGTTCCGTTCCGTTCCGTTCTGCTCGGGTTGATTCCATTCTATTCCATTCCATTCCATTCCATTCCATTCCATTCCATTCCTTTCCATTCCATTGAATTCCATTCCATTCCATTCCATTAAATTCGATTCCATTGAATTCCATTCCACTCCATTCCATTCCGTTCGATTCCATTGAATTCCATTCCATTCCATTCCATTCCATTCCATTCCATTCCATTCCATTCCATTCCATTCCGTTCTACTCGGGTTGATTCCATTCTATTCCATTCCATTCCATTCGATTCCATTCGATTCCAATCGATTCCATTTGATTCCATTCGATTCCATTCCATTCCATTACATTGAATTCCATTCCATTCCATTCCATTCCATTCCATTCCATTCCATTCCATTCCATTGAATTCCATTCCATTCCATTCTATTCCATTCCGTTCCATTCCACTCCACTCCATTCCACTCCACTCCACACCACTCCACTCCACTCCACTCCACTCCACTCCATTACATTCCATTCCATTCAATTGAATTTCATTGAATTCCATTCCATTGAATTCCATTCCGTTCCGTTCCGTTCCGTTCCGTTCCGTTCCACTCTACTCAGGTTGATTCCATTCTATTCCATTCCATTCCATTCGATTCCATTCGATTCCATTCGATCTCATTCGATTCGATTCCATTCCATTCCATTCCATTCCATTCATTCTATTCTATTGAATTCCTTTCCAATCCATTCCATTCCATTCCGCTCTGCTAGGCTCCGCTCCGCTGCGTTCCGTTCCTTTCCGTTCCTTTCTCCTCGGGTTCATTCCATTCCGTTCCGTTCCTTTCCGTTCCGTTCCGTTCCGTTCCGTTCCGTTCTACTCGGGTTGATTCCATTCTATTCCATTCCATTCCATTCCATTCCATTCCATTCCATTCCACTCGGGTTGATCATTCCATTCCGTTCCGTTTCGTTCCGTTCCGTTCCGTTCCGTTCCGTTCTACTCGGGTTGATTCCATTCTATTCCATTCCATTCCATTCCATTGAATTCCATTGAATTCCATTCCATTGAATTCCATTCCATTCCATTCCATTGAATTCCTTTCCATTCCATTCCATTCCATTCCATTCCATTCCATTCCATTGAATTCCATTTCATTCCATTCCATTCCATTGAATTCCGTTCCATTCCATTCCATTCCGTTCCGTTCCGTTCCGTTCCGTTCCGTTGCATTCCGTTCCGTTCTACTCGGGTTGATTCCATTGAATTCCATTCCATTCCATTCGATTCCATTCGATTCCATTCGATTCCATTAGATTCCATTCCATTCCATTACATTGAATTCCATTCCATTCCATTCCATTCCATTCCATTCCATTCCATTCCATTCCATTCCATCCCATTCCATTGAATTCCATTCCATTTAATTCCATTCCATTCCATTCCATTCGATTCCATTGAATTCCATTCCACTCCATTCCATTCCATTCGATTCCATTGAATTCCATTCCATTCCATTCCATTCCATTGAATTCCATTCCATTCCATTCCATTCCATTCCGTTCCATCCCGTTCCATTCCGTTCCATTCCGTTCCATTCCACTGAATTCCGTTCCATTCCTTTGAATTCCGTTCCATTCCATTCTGTTCCGTTCCATTCCGTTCCGTTCCGTTCCATTCCATTCCATTCCATTCCATTCCATTCCATTCCATTCCATTCCATTCCAGTCCATTCCATTCCATTCTACTCGGGTTGATTCCATTGTATTCCATTCCATTCCATTCGAATCCACTCCATTCCAATCCATTCCATTCCATTCCGTTCTACTCGGGTTCATTCCATTCCATTCCTTTCCGTTCCGTTCCGTTCCATTCCATTCTGTTCCATTCCGTTCCATTCCATTAAATTGCATTCCATTCCGTTCTAATCGGGTTGATTCCATTCTATTCCCTTCCATTCCGTTCCGTTCCGTTCCGTTCCGTTCCGTTCCGTTGCATTCCGTTCCGTTCTACTCGGGTTGATTCCATTCTATTCCATTCCATTCCATTCTATTCCATTCGATTCCATTCGATTCCATTAGATTCCATTCCATTCCATTACATTGAATTCCATTCCATTCCATTCCATTACATTGAATTCCATTCCATTCCATACCATTGTATTCCATTGAATTCCATTCCATTTAATTCCATTCCATTCCATTCCATTCGATTCCATTGAATTCCATTCCACTCCATTCCATTCCATTCGATTCCATTGAATTCCATTCCATTCCATTCCATTCCATTGAATTCCATTCCATTCCATTCCATTCCATTCCGTTCCATTCCGTTCCATTCCGTTCCATTCCGTTCCATTCCATTGAATTCCGTTCCATTCCTTTGAATTCCGTTCCATTCCATTCTGTTCCGTTCCATTCCGTTCCGTTCCGTTCCATTCCATTCCATTCCATTCCATTCCATTCCATTCCATTCCATTCTACTCGGGTTGATTCCATTGTATTCAATTCCATTCCATTCGAATCCATTCCATTCCAATCCATTCCATTCCATTCCGTTCTACTCGGGTTCATTCCATTCCATTCCTTTCCGTTCCGTTCCGTTCCATTCCATTCTGTTCCATTCCGTTCCATTCCATTAAATTCCATTCCATTCCGTTCTAATCGGGTTGATTCCATTCTATTCCCTTCCATTCCGTTCCGTTCCGTTCCGTTCCGTTCCGTTCCGTTCCCTTCCGTTCTACTGGGGTTGATTCCATTCTATGCCATTCCATTCCATTCGATTCCATTCGATTCCATTCGATTCCATTCGATTCCATTCGATTCCATTCCATTCCATTCCATTCCATTCCATTCCATTCCATTCCATTGAATTCCATTCCATTCCATACCATTCCATTGAATTCCGTTCCATTCCATTCCATTCGATTCCATTCCATTCAATTCCGTTCCATTCCATTCCATTCCATTCCATTGAATTCCATTCCATTCCATTCCATTTCATTCCATTCCATTTCATTCCATTCCGTTCTACTCGGGGTGATTCCATTCTATTCCATTCCATTCCATTCGATTCCATTCCATTCCAATCGATTCCATTCGATTCCATTCGATTCCATTCGATTCCATTCCATTCCATTCCATTGAATTCCATTCCGTTCCGTTCCGTTCCATTCCGTTCCGTTCCGTTCCATTCCATTCCGTTCCATTCCATTGAATTCCGTTCCATTCCACTGAAATCCATTCCATTCCGTTCCATTCCATTGAATTCCGTTCCTTTCCGTTCCATTGCGTTCCATTCCGTTCCATTCCATTCTACTCAGGTTGACTCCATTCTATTCCATTCCATTCCATTCAATTCCATTCCATTCCATTCCGTTCTACTCGGGTTCATTCCATTCCATTCCGTTCTGTTCCATTCCGTTCCACTCCGTTCTGTTCCATTCCGTTCCATTCCATTCCATTCCATTCCATTCCGTTCTACTCGGTTTGATTCCATTCTATTCCACTCCATTCCGTTCCGTTCCGTTCCGTTCCGTTCCGTTCCGTTCCACTTGGGTTGATTCCATTCTATTCCATTCCATTCCATTCGATTCCATTCGATTCCATTCGATTCCATTCGTTTCCATTCCATTCCATTCGATTCCATTCCATTCCATTCCATTCAATTCCATTGAATTCCATGCCATTCCATTCTATTCCACTCCATTCCATTCCATTGAATTGCATTGAATTCCTTTCCATTGAATTCCATTCCATTCCATTCCACTCCATTGAATTCCATTCCATTCCATAGAATTCCATTCCATTCCATTCCATAGAATTCCGTTCCATTCCATTCCATTCCATTCCATTCCATTCCATTAGATCCCGTTCGATTCCTTTCGATTCCATTCGATTCCATTGTATTCCATTCCATTCCATTCCATTCCAGTGAATTCCATTCCATTCCATTGAATTCCATTCCATTCCATTGAATTCCATTCCATTCCATTCCATTCCATTCCATTCCATTCCATTCCATTCCATTCCATTCCATTCCATTCCATTCCATAGAATTCCATTCCATTCCATTCCATTCCATTGAATTCCGTTCCATTCCATTCCATTCCGTTCCGTTCCGTTCCGTTCCGTTCCGTTGCGTTCCGTTCCGTTCTACTCGGTTTGATTCCATTCTATTCCATTCCATTCCATTAGATTCCATTCGATTCCATTCGATTCCATTCGATTCTATTCGATTCCATTCCATTCCATTGAATTTCATTCCATTCCATTCCATTCCATTCCATTCCATTCCATTCCATTGAATTCCATTGAATTCCATTCCATTTAATTCCATTCCATTCCATTCCACTCGATTCCATTCCATTCCATTGAATTCCAATCCATTCCATTCCATTCCATTCCATTCCATTCCATTCCATTCCATTCCATTCCGTTCTACTCGGGTTGATTCCATTCTATTCCATTCCATTCCATTCGATTCCATTCCATTCCATTCCATTCCATTCCATTCCATTCCATTCCATTCCATTCCATTGAATTCCAATCCATTCCATTCCATTCCATTCCATTCCATTCCATTCCATTCCATTCCATTCCATTCCGTTCTACTAGGGTTGATTCCATTCTATTCCATTCCGTTCCATTCGATTCCATTCCATTCCGATCGATTCCATTCGATTCCATTCGATTCCATTCGATTCCATTCCATTCCATTCCATTGAATTCCATTCCATTCCATTCCATTCCATTCCATTGAATTCCATTTCATTCCATTCCATTCCATTGAATTCCGTTCCATTCCATTCCATTCCGTTCCGTTCCGTTCCGTTCCGTTCCGTTCCGTTCCGTTGCATTCCTTTCCGTTCTACTCGGGTTGATTCCATTCTATTCCATTCCATTCCGTTCCATTCCATTCGATTCCATTCGATTCCATTCTATTCCATTCCATTCCAATCCATTGAAGTCCATTCCATTCCATTCCATTCCATTCCATTCCATTCCATTCCATTCCATTCCATTGAATTCCATTCCATTTAATTCCATTCCATTCCATTCCATTCGATTCCATTGAATTCCATTCCACTCCATTCCATTCCATTCGATTCCATTGAATTCCATTCCATTCCATTCCATTCCATTGAATTCCGTTCCATTCCATTCCATTCCATTCCGTTCCATTCCGTTCCATTCCGTTCCATTCCGTTCCATTGCATTGAATTCCGTTCCATTCCTTTGAATTCCGTTCCATTCCGTTCCGTTCCATTCCATTCCGTTCCGTTCCATTCCATTCCATTCCATTCCATTCCATTCCATTCCATTCCATTCCATTCCATTCCATTCCATTCTACTCGGGTTGATTCCATTGTATTCCATTCCATTCCATTTGAATCCATTCCATTCCATTCCATTCCATTCCATTCCGTTCCACTCCATTCTGTTCCATTCCGTTCCATTCCATTCCATTCCATTCCATTCCGTTCTAATCGGGTTGATTCCGTTCCATTCCATTCCGTTCCGTTCCGTTCCGTTCCGTTCCGTTGCATTCCGTTCCATTCTACTCGGGTTGATTCCATTCTATTCCATTCCATTTCATTCGATTCCATTCGATTCCATTCGATTCCATTCGATTCCTTTCCATTCCATTCCATTGAATTCCATTCCATTCCATTCCATTCCATTCCATTCCATTCCATTCCATTCCATTCCATTCCATTCCATTGAATTCCATTGAACTGCATTCCATTTAATTCCATTCCATTCCATTCCATTCGATTCCATTGAATTCCATTCGACTCCATTCCATTCCATTCGATTCCATTGAATTCCATTCCATTCCATTCCATTCCATTGAATTCCGTTCCATTCCATTCCATTCCATTCCGTTCCATTCCGTTCCATTCCGTTCCATTCCGTTCCATTCCATTGAATTCCGTTCCATTCCTTTGAATTCCGTTCCATTCCGTTCCATTTCGTTCCATTCCGTTCCGTTCCGTTCCATTCCATTCCATTCCATTCCATTCTATTCCATTCCATTCCATTCCATTCTACTCGGGTTGATTCCATTGTATTCCATTCCATTCCATTCGAATCCATTCCATTCCATTCCATTCCATTCCATTCCGTTCTACTCGGGTTCATTCCATTCCATTCCTTTCCGTTCCGTTCCATTCCATTCTGTTCCGTTCCGTTCCATTCCATTCCATTCCATTCCATTCCGTTCTAATCGGGTTGATACCATTCTATTCCATTCCATTCCGTTCCGTTCCGTTCCGTTCCGTTCCCTTGCGTTCTACTGGGGTTGATTCCATTCTATTCCATTCCATTCCATTCGATTCCATTCGATTCCATTCGATTCCATTCGATTCCATTCCATTCCTTTCCATTGAAATCCATTCCATTCCATTCCATTCCATTCCATTCCATTCCATTACATTCCATTCCATTGAATTCCATTGAATTCCATTCCATTTAATTCCATTCCATTCCATTCCATTCGATTCCATTGAATTCCATTCCACTCCATTCCATTCCATTCGATTCCATTGAATTCCATTCAATTCCATTCCATTCCATTGAATTCCGTTCCATTCCATTCCATTCCATTCCGTTCCATTCCGTTCCATTCCGTTCCATTCCGTTCCATTCCGTTCCATTCCATTGAATTCCGTTCCATTCCTTTGAATTCCGTTCCATTCCGTTCCGTTCCTTTCCATTCCGTTCCATTCCGTTCCATTCCATTCCATTCCATTCCATTCCATTCCATTCCATTCCATTCTACTCGGGTTGATTCCATTGTATTCCATTCCATTCCATTCGAATCCATTCCATTCCATTCCGTTCCATTCCATTCTACTCGGGTTCATTCCATTCCATTCCTTTCCGTTCCGTTCCGTTCCATTCCATTCTGTTCCATTCCGTTCCATTCCATTCCATTCCATTCCATTCCATTCCGTTCTTATCGTGTTGATTCCATTCCATTCCATTCCATTCCGTTCCGTTCCGTTCAGTTCCGTTCCGTTCCATTCCGTTGCATTCCGTTCCGTTCTACTCGGGTTGATTCCATTCTATTCCATTCCATTCCATTCGATTCCATTCGATTCCATTCGATTCCATTCGATTCCATTCCATTCCATTCCATTGAATTCCATTCCATTCCATTCCATTCCATTCCATTGCATTCCATTCCTTTCCATTCCATTCCATTGAATTCCATTGAATTCCATTCCATTTAATTCCATTCCATTCCATTCCATTCGATTCCATTGAATTCCATTCCACTCCATTCCATTCCATTCCATTCCATTGAATTCCATTCCATTCCATTCCATTCCATTGAATTCCGTTCCATTCCATTCCATTCCATTCCGTTCCATTCCGTTCCATTCCGTTCAATTCCGTTCCATTCCATTGAATTCCGTTCCATTCCTTTGAATTCCGTTCCATTCCGTTCCATTCCGTTCCATTCCGTTCCGTTCCGTTCCATTCCATTCCATTCCTTTCCATTCCATTCCATTCCATTCCATTCCATTCCATTCCTTTCCATTCCATTCTACTCGGGTTGATTCCATTGTATTCCATTCCATTCCATTCGAATCCATTCCATTCCATTCCATTCCATTCCATTCCATTCCGTTCTACTCGGGTTCATTCCATTCCATTCCGTTCCGTTCCGTTCCGTTCCATTCCGTTCTGTTCCATTCCGTTCCATTCAATTCCATTCCATTCCGTTCCGTTCTACTCGGTTTGATTCCATTCTATTCCACTCCATTCCGTTCCGTTCCGTTCCGTTCCGTTCCGTTCAGTTCCGTTCCACTTGGGTTGATTCGATTCTATTCCATTCCATTCCATTCGATTCCATTCGATTCCATTCGATTCCATTCCATTCCATTCCATTCCATTCGATTCCATTCCATTCCATTCCATTCAATTCCATTGAATTCCATGCCATTCCATTCCATTCCATTCCATTCCATTCCATTCCATTCCATTGAATTCCATTGAATTCCTTTCCATTGAATTCCATTCCATTCCATTCCATTCCATTCCATTCCTTTCCATTGAATTCCATTCCATTCCATTCCATAGAATTCCGTTCCATTCCATTCCATTCCATTCCATTCCATTCCATTCCATACCATTAGATGCCATTCGATTCCATTCGATTCCATTCGATTCCATTCTATTCCATTCCATTCCATTCCATTGAATTCCATTCCATTCCATTCCATTCCATTCAATTGAATTCCATTCCATTCCATTCCATTCCATTCCACTCCATTCCATTCCACTCCACTCCACACCACTCCACTCCACTCCACTCCACCCAACTCCACTCCATTCCATTCCTTTCCATTCCATTGGATTTCATTGAATTCCATTCCATTGAATTCCATTCCGTTCCGTTCCTTTCCGTTCCATTCCGTTCCGCTCTACTCGGGTTGATTCCATTCTATTCCATTCCATTCCATTCGATTCCATTCGATTCCATTCGATCTCATTCGATTCCATTCCATTCCATTCCATTCCATTCCATTCCATTCTATTCTATTGAATTCCATTCCATTCCATTCCATTCCATTCCGCTCCGCTAGGCTCCGCTCCGCTCCCTTCCGTTCCTTTCCGTTCCTTTCTCCTCGGGTTCATTCCATTCCGTTCTGTTCCGTTCCGTTCCGTTCCGTTCTACTTGGGTTGATTCCATTCTATTCCATTCCATTCCATTCCATTCCATTCCATTCCACTCGGGTTGATCATTCCATTCCTTTCCGTTTCGTTCCGTTCTGTTCCGTTCCGTTCCGTTCTACTCGGGTTGATTCCATTCTATTCCATTCCATGGAATTCCATTCCATGGAATTCCATTCCATTGAATTCCATTCCATGGAATTCCATTCCATTGAATTCCATTCCATTCCATTCCATTCGATTCCATTGAATTCTATTCCACTCCATTCCATTCCATTCGATTCCATTGAATTCCATTCCATTCCATTCCATTCTATTCCATTCCATTCCATTCCATTCCATTCCATTCCATTCCGTTCTACTCGGGTTGATTCCATTCTATTCCATTCCCTTCCATTCGATTCCATTCGATTCCAATCGATTCCATTCGATTCCATTCGATTCCATTCCATTCCATTCCATTGAATTCCATTCCATTCCATTCCATTCCATTCCATTCCATTCCATTCCATTGAATTCCATTCCATTCCATTCCATTCCATTCTGTTCCATTCCACTCCATTCCATTCCACTCCACTGCACACCACTCCACTCCACTCCACTCCACTCCACTCCATTCCATTCCATTCCATTCCATTGAATTTCATTGAATTCCATTCCATTGAATTCCATTCCATTCCGTTCCGTTCCGTTCCATTCCGTTCCGCTCTACTCGGGTTGATTCCATTCTATTCCATTCCATTCCATTCCATTCGATTCCATTCGATTCCATTCGATCTCATTCGATTCCATTCCATTCCATTCCATTCTATTCTATTGAATTCCATTCCATTCCATTCCATTCCATTCCGCTCCGCTAGGCTCCGCTCCGCTGCGTTCCGTTCCTTTCCGTTCCTTTCTCCTCGGGTTCATTCCATTCCGTTCCGTTCCATTCCGTTCCGTTCCGTTCCGTTCTACTCGGGTTGATTCCATTCTATTCCATTCCATTCCATTCCATTCCATTCCATTCCTCTCGGGTTGATCATTCCATTCCTTTCCGTTTCGTTCCGTTCTGTTCCGTTCCGTTCCGTTCTGCTCGGGTTGATTCCATTCTATTCCATTCCATTCCATTCCATTCCATTCCATTCCATTGAATTCCATTCCATTGAATTCCATTCCATTCCATTCCATTAAATTCGATTCCATTGAATTCCATTCCACTCCATTCCATTCCGTTCGATTCCATTGAATTCCATTCCATTCCATTCCATTCCATTCCATTCCATTCCATTCCATTCCGTTCTACTCGGGTTGATTCCATTCTATTCCATTCCATTCCATTCGATTCCATTCGATTCCAATCGATTCCATTCGATTCCATTCGATTCCATTCCATTCCATTACATTGAATTCCATTCCATTCCATTCCATTCCATTCCATTCCATTCCATTGAATTCCATTCCATTCCATTCTACTCCATTCTGTTCCATTCCACTCCACTCCATTCCACTCCACTCCACACCACTCCACTCCACTCCACTCCACTCCACTCCATTACATTCCATTCCATTCAATTGAATTTCATTGAATTCCATTCCATTGAATTCCATTCCGTTCCGTTCCGTTCCGTTCCGTTCCGTTCCACTCTACTCAGGTTGATTCCATTCTATTCCATTCCATTCCATTCGATTCCATTCGATTCCATTCGATCTCATTCGATTCGATTCCATTCCATTCCATTCCATTCCATTTCATTCTATTCTATTGAATTCCTTTCCAATCCATTCCATTCCATTCCGCTCTGCTAGGCTCCGCTCCGCTGCGTTCCGTTCCTTTCCGTTCCTTTCTCCTCGGGTTCATTCCATTCCGTTCCGTTCCTTTCCGTTCCGTTCCGTTCCGTTCCGTTCCGTTCTACTCGGGTTGATTCCATTCTATTCCATTCCATTCCATTCCATTCCATTCCATTCCATTCCACTCGGGTTGATCATTCCATTCCGTTCCGTTTCGTTCCGTTCCGTTCCGTTCCGTTCCGTTCTACTCGGGTTGATTCCATTCTATTCCATTCCATTCCATTCCATTGAATTCCATTGAATTCCATTCCATTGAATTCCATTCCATTCCATTCCATTGAATTCCATTCCATTCCATTCCATTCCATTCCATTGAATTCCATTCCATTCCATTCCATTCCATTCCATTCCATTCCATTCCATTGAATTCCATTTCATTCCATTCCATTCCATTGAATTCCGTTCCATTCCATTCCATTCCGTTCCGTTCCCTTCCGTTCCGTTCCGTTCCGTTGCATTCCGTTCCGTTCTACTCGGGTTGATTCCATTGAATTCCATTCCATTCCATTCGATTCCATTCGATTCCATTCGATTCCATTAGATTCCATTCCATTCCATTACATTGAATTCCATTCCATTCCATTCCATTCCATTCCATTCCATTCCATTCCTTTCCATTCCATTGAATTCCATTGAATTCCATTCCATTTAATTCCATTCCATTCCATTCCATTCGATTCCATTGAATTCCATTCCACTCCATTCCATTCCATTCGATTCCATTGAATTCCATTCCATTCCATTCCATTCCACTGAATTCCATTCCATTCCATTCCATTCCATTCCGTTCCATCCCGTTCCATTCCGTTCCATTCCGTTCCATTCCATTGAATTCCGTTCCATTCCTTTGAATTCCGTTCCATTCCATTCTGTTCCGTTCCATTCCGTTCCGTTCCGTTCCATTCCATTCCATTCCATTCCATTCCATTCCACTCCATTCCATTCCATTCTACTCGGGTTGATTCCATTGTATTCCATTCCATTCCATTCGAATCCATTCCATTCCAATCCATTCCATTCCATTCCGTTCTACTCGGGTTCATTCCATTCCATTCCTTTCCGTTCCGTTCCGTTCCATTCCATTCTGTTCCATTCCGTTCCATTCCATTAAATTCCATTCCATTCCGTTCTAATCGGGTTGATTCCATTCTATTCCCTTCCATTCCGTTCCGTTCCGTTCCGCTCCGTTCCGTTCCGTTGCATTCCGTTCCGTTCTACTCGGGTTGATTCCATTCTATTCCATTCCATTCCATTCGATTCCATTCGATTCCATTCGATTCCATTAGATTCCATTCCATTCCATTACATTGAATTCCATTCCATTCCATTCCATTCGATTCCATTGAATTCCATTCCATTCCATTCCATTCCATTGAATTCCATTCCATTCAATTCCAATCCATTCCGTTCCATTCCGTTCCATTCCGTTCCATTCCATTGAATTCCGTTCCATTCCTTTGAATTCCGTTCCATTCCATTCTGTTCCGTTCCATTCCGTTGCGTTCCGTTCCATTCCATTCCATTCCATTCCATTCCATTCCATTCCATTCCATTCCATTCCATTCTACTCGGGTTGATTCCATTGTATTCAATTCCATTCCTTTCGAATCCATTCCATTCCAATCCATTCCATTCCATTCCATTCCGTTCTACTCGGGTTCATTCCATTCCATTCCTTTCCGTTCCGTTCCGTTCCATTCCATTCTGTTCCATTCCGTTCCATTCCATTAAATTCCATTCCATTCCGTTCTAATCGGGTTGATTCCATTCTATTCCCTTCCATTCCGTTCCGTTCCGTTCCGTTCCGTTCCGTTCCCTTCCGTTCTACTGGGGTTGATTCAGTTCTATGCCATTCCATTCCATTCGATTCCATTCGATTCCATTCGATTCCATTCGATTCCATTCGATTCCATTCCATTCCATTCCATTCCATTCCATTCCATTCCATTCCATTCCATTCCATTCCATTGAATTCCATTCCATTCCATACCATTCCATTGAATTCCGTTCCATTCCATTCCATTCCATTCCATTCCATTCAATTCCGTTCCATTCCATTCCGTTCCATTCCGTTCCATTCCATTCCGTTCCATTGAATTCCATTCCATTGAATTCCATTCCATTCCATTCCATTCCATTCCATTCCATTCCATTCCATTCCATTCCGTTCTACTCGGGTTCATTCCATTCCATTCCGTTCCGTTCCGTTCCATTCCATTCCATTGAATTCCATTCCATTCCATAGAATTCCGTTCCGTTCCATTCCATTCCATTCCATTCCATTCCATTCCATTAGATCCCATTCGATTCCATTCGATTCCATTCGATTCCATTCTATTCCATTCCATTCCATTCCATTGAATTCCATTCCATTCCATTCCATTCCATTCCATTCCATTCCATTCCATTGAATTCCATTCCATTCCATTCCATTCCATTCCATGGAATTCCATTCCATTCCATTCCATTTCATTCCATTCCATTTCATTCCATTCCGTTCTACTCGGGGTGATTCCATTCTATTCCATTCCATTCCATTCGATTCCATTCCATTCCAATCGATTCCATTCGATTCCATTCGATTCCATTCGATTCCATTCCATTCCATTCCATTGAATTCCATTCCATTCCATTCCATTCCATTCCATTCCATTCCATGGAATTCCATTCCATTCCATTCCGTTCCATTCCATTCCATTGAATTCCATTCCATTCCGTTGAATTCCATTCCATTCCATTCCATTCCATTGAATTCCGTTCCATTCCATTCCGTTCCGTTCCGTTCCATTCCGTTCCATTCCGTTGCGTTCCGTTCCGTTCTACTCGGTTGATTCCATTCTATTCCATTCCATTCCATTCCATTCCATTCGATTCCATTCGATTCCATTCGATACCATTCCATTCCATTCCATTGAATTCCATTCCATTCCATTCCATTCCATTCCATTCCATTCCATTCCATTCCATTGAATTCCATTCCATTCCATTCCATTCCATTCCATTCCATTCCATTGAATTCCATTTCATTCCATTCCATTCCATTGAATTCCGTTCCATTCCATTCCATTCCGTTCCGTTCCGTTCCGTTCCGTTCCGTTCCGTTGCATTCCGTTCCGTTCTACTCGGGTTGATTCCATTGAATTCCATTCCATTCCATTCGATTCCATTCGATTCCATTCGATTCCATTAGATTCCATTCCATTCCATTACATTGAATTCCATTCCATTCCATTCCATTCCATTCCATTCCATTCCATTCCATTCCATTCCATTGAATTCCATTGAATTCCATTCCATTTAATTCCATTCCATTCCATTCCATTCGATTCCATTGAATTCCATTCCACTCCATTCCATTCCATTCGATTCCATTGAATTCCATTCCATTCCATTCCATTCCATTGAATTCCATTCCATTCCATTCCATTCCATTCCGTTCCATCCCGTTCCATTCCGTTCCATTCCGTTCCATTCCATTGAATTCCGTTCCATTCCTTTGAATTCCGTTCCATTCCATTCTGTTCCATTCCATTCCGTTCCGTTCCGTTCCATTCCATTCCATTCCATTCCATTCCATTCCATTCCATTCCATTCCATTCTACTCGGGTTGATTCCATTGTATTCCATTCCATTCCATTCGAATCCATTCCATTCCAATCCATTCCATTCCATTCCGTTCTACTCGGGTTCATTCCATTCCATTCCTTTCCGTTCCGTTCCGTTCCATTCCATTCTGTTCCATTCCGTTCCATTCCATTAAATTCCATTCCATTCCGTTCTAATCGGGTTGATTCCATTCTATTCCCTTCCATTCCGTTCCGTTCCGTTCCGCTCCGTTCCGTTCCGTTGCATTCCGTTCCGTTCTACTCGGGTTGATTCCATTCTATTCCATTCCATTCCATTCGATTCCATTCGATTCCATTCGATTCCATTAGATTCCACTCCATTCCATTACATAGAATTCCATTCCATTCCATTCCATTCCATTCCATTCGATTCCATTGAATTCCATTCCATTCCATTCCATTCCATTGAATTCCATTCCATTCCATTCCAATCTATTCCGTTCCATTCCGTTCGATTCCGTTCCATTCCATTGAATTCCGTTCCATTCCTTTGAATTCCGTTCCATTCCATTCTGTTCCGTTCCATTCCGTTGCGTTCCGTTCCATTCCATTCCATTCCATTCCATTCCATTCCATTCCATTCCATTCTACTCGGGTTGATTCCATTGTATTCAATTCCATTCCATTCGAATCCATTCCATTCCAATCCATTCCATTCCATTCCGTTCTACTCGGGTTCATTCCATTCCATTCCTTTCCGTTCCGTTCCGTTCCATTCCATTCTGTTCCATTCCGTTCCATTCCATTAAATTCCATTCCATTCCGTTCTAATCGGGTTGATTCCATTCTATTCCCTTCCATTCCGTTCCGTTCCGTTCCGTTCCGTTCAGTTCCGTTCCCTTCCGTTCTACTGGGGTTGATTCCATTCTATGCCATTCCATTCCA
This sequence comes from Gorilla gorilla gorilla, assembly GCF_029281585.2. NCBI lineage: Eukaryota > Metazoa > Chordata > Mammalia > Primates > Hominidae > Gorilla > Gorilla gorilla. Next base: position 13,041,886 of record NC_073240.2, on the reverse strand, counting down.
TTCGATTCCATTCGATTCCATTCGATTCCATTCGATTCCATTCCATTCCATTCCATTCCATTCCATTCCATTCCATTCCATTCCATTGAATTCCATTCCATTCCATACCATTCCATTGAATTCCGTTCCATTCCATTCCATTCCATTCCATTCCATTCAATTCCGTTCCATTCCATTCCATTCCATTCCGTTCCATTCCATTCCATTCCATTGAATTCCATTCCATTGAATTCCATTCCATTCCATTCCATTCCATTCCATTCCATTCCATTCCATTCCATTCCGTTCTACTCGGGTTCATTCCATTCCATTCCGTTCCGTTCCGTTCCATTCCATTCCATTGAATTCCATTCCATTCCATAGAATTCCGTTCCGTTCCATTCCATTCCATTCCATTCCATTCCATTAGATCCCATTCGATTCCATTCGATTCCATTCGATTCCATTCTATTCCATTCCATTCCATTCCATTGAATTCCATTCCATTCCATTCCATTCCATTCCATTCCATTCCATTCCATTCCATTGAATTCCATTCCATTCCATTCCATTCCATTCCATTGAATTCCATTCCATTCCATTCCATTTCATTCCATTCCATTTCATTCCATTCCGTTCTACTCGGGGTGATTCCATTCTATTCCATTCCATTCCATTCGATTCCATTCCATTCCAATCGATTCCATTCGATTCCATTCGATTCCATTCGATTCCATTCCATTCCATTCCATTGAATTCCATTCCATTCCATTCCATTCCATTCCATTCCATTCCATTCCATGGAATTCCATTCCATTCCATTCCGTTCCATTCCATTCCATTGAATTCCATTCCATTTCGTTGAATTCCATTCCATTCCATTCCATTCCATTGAATTCCGTTCCATTCCATTCCGTTCCGTTCCGTTCCATTCCGTTCCATTCCGTTGTGTTCCGTTCCGTTCTACTCGGTTGATTCCATTCTATTCCATTCCATTCCATTCCATTCCATTCGATTCCATTCGATTCCATTCGATACCATTCCATTCCATTCCATTGAATTCCATTCCATTCCATTCCATTCAATTCCATTCCATTCCATTCCATTCCATTCCATTCCATTCCATTGAATTCCATTCCATTCCATTCCATTCCATTCCATTCCATTCCATTCCACTCCATTCCATTCCACTCCACTCCACTCCACTCCACTCCAATTCCCTCCACTCCACTCCATTCCATTCCATTCCATTCCATTGAATTCCATTGAATTAAATTCCATTCCATTCAATTCCATTCCATTCCATTCCATTCCATTCCATTCCATTCCATTCCATTCCATTCCATTCCATTCCGTTCTACTCGGGTTGATTCCATTCTATTCCATTCCATTCCATTCCATTCCATTCCATTCGATTCCATTCGATTCCATTCGATTCCAATCGATTCCATTCCATTCCATTCCATTCTATTCCACTGAATTCCATTCCATTCCATTCCATTCCATTCCATTCCATTGAATTCCATTGAATTCCATTCCATTCCATTCCATTCCATTCCATTCCGTTCTACTCGGGTTGATTCCATTCTATTCCATTCCATTCCATTCGATTCCATTCGATCTCATTCGATTCCATTCCATTCCATTCCATTCCATTCCATTCCATTGCTTTCCATTCTATTCTATTGAATTCCATTCCATTCCATTCCATTCCTTTCCGCTCCGCTAGGCTCCACTCCGCTCCGCTCCGTTCCTTTCCGTTTCTTTCTCCTCGGGTTCATTCCATTCCGTTTCGTTCCGTTCCGTTCCGTTCTGTTCCGTTCTACTCGGGTTGATTCCATTCTATTCCATTCCATTCCATTCCATTCCATTCCACTCGCGTTGATCATTCCATTCCGTTCCGTTTCGTTCCGTTCCGTTCCGTTCCGTTCCGTTCTACTCGGGTTGATTCCATTCTATTCCATTCCATTCCATTCCATTGAATTCCATTGAATTCCATTCCATTGAATTCCATTCCATTCCATTCCATTGAATTCCATTCCATTCCATTCCATTCCATTCCATTCCATTCCATTCCATTCCATTCCATTCCATTGAATTCCATTTCATTCAATTCCATTCCATTGAATTCCGTTCCATTCCATTCCATTCCATTCCATTCCATTCCATTCCATTCCATTCCATTCCACTGCATTCCATTGCATTCCACTGCATTCCATCCCATTCCATTCCATTGCATTCCATTCTGTTCCGTTCCGTTCCGTTCCGTTCCGTTCCGTTCCGTTCCATTCCATTCCATTCCATTCCATTCCATTGCATTCTACTCCGGTACATTCCATTCCATTCCATTCCATTCCATTCCATTCCACTCCATTCCATTCCACTCCACTCCACACCACTCCACTCCACTCCACTCCAATCCACTCCACTACATTACATTCCATTCCATTCCGTTGAATTTCATTGAATTCCATTCCTTTGAATTCCATTCCGTTCCGTTCCATTCCGTTGCATTCCGTTCCGTTCTACTCGGGTTGATTCCATTCTATTCCATTCCATTCCATTCGATTCCATTCGATTCCATTCGATTTCATTCGATTCCATTCCATTCCATTCCATTGAATTCCATTCCATTCCATTCCATTCCATTCCATTCCATTCCATTCCATTCCATTGAATTCCATTGAATTCCATTCCATTTAATTCCATTCCATTCCATTCCACTCGATTCCATTGAATTCCATTCCACTCCATTCCATTCCATTCGATTCCATTGAATTCCATTCCATTCCATTCCATTCCATTGAATTCCGTTCCATTCCATTCCATTCCATTCCGTTCCATTCCGTTCCTTTCCGTTCCATTCCGTTCCATTCCATTAAATTCCGTTCCATTCCTTTGAATTCCGTTCCATTCCTTTCTGTTCCGTTCCATTCCGTTCCGTTCCGTTCCATTCCATTCCATTCCATTCCATTCCATTCCATTCCATTCCATTCCATTCTACTCGGGTTGATTCCATTGTATTCCATTCCATTCCATTCGAATCCATTCCATTCCAATCCATTCCATTCCATTCCGTTCTACTCGGGTTCATTCCATTCGATTCCTTTCCGTTCCGTTCCGTTCCATTCCATTCTGTTCCATTCGGTTCCATTCCATTAAATTCCATTCCATTCCGTTCTAATCGGGTTGATTCCATTCTATTCCCTTCCATTCCGTTCCGTTCCGTTCCGTTCCGTTCGGTTCCGTTCCCTTCCGTTCTACTGGGGTTGATTCCATTCTATGCCATTCCATTCCATTCGATTCCATTCGATTCCATTCGATTCCATTCGATTCCATTCCATTCCATTCCATTCCATTCCATTCCATTGAATTCCATTCCATTCCATACCATTCCATTGAATTCCGTTCCATTCCATTCCATTCCATTCCATTCCATTCCATTCCGTTCCATTCCATTCCATTCCATTGAATTCCATTCCATTGAATTCCATTCCATTCCATTCCATTCCATTCCATTCCATTCCATTCCATTCAATTCCATTCCGTTCCGTTCCGTTCCATTCCGTTTCGTTGCGTTCCATTCCATTCCGTTCCATTCCATTGAATTCCGTTCCATTCCATTGAAATCCATTCCATTCCGTTCCATTCCATTGAATTCCGTTCCATTCCGTTCCATTCCGTTCCATTCCGTTCCATTCCGTTCTACTCAGGTTGACTCCATTCTATTCCATTCCATTCCATTCGATTCCATTCGATTCCATTCCATTCCATTCCATTTCATTCCATTCCGTTCTACTCGGGTTGATTCCATTCTATTCCATTCCATTCCATTCGATTCCATTCCATTCCAATCGATTCCATTCGATTCCATTCGATTCCATTCGATTCCATTCCATTCCTTTCCCTTCCATTCCATTGAATTCCATTCCATTCCATTCCATTCCATTCCACTCCATTCCATTCCACTCCACTCCACTCCACTCCACTCCAATTCCCTCCACTCCACTCCATTTATTCCATTCCATTCCATTGAATTCCATTGAATTCCATTCCATTCCATTCCATTCCATTCCATTCCATTCCATTCCGTTCTACTCGGGTTGATTCCATTCTATTCCATTCCATTCCATTCGATTCCATTCGATTCCATTCGATTCCATTCGATTCCATTCGATTCCATTCCATTCCATTCCATTCTCTTCCATTGAATTCCATTCCATTCCATTCCATTCCATTTCATTCCATTCCATTCCATTGAATTCCATTGAATTCCATTCCATTCCATTCCATTCCATTCCATTCCATTCCACTCCACTCCACTCCACTCCACTCCACTCCACTCCATTCCATTCCATTGAATTCCATTGAATTCCATTCCATTGAATTCCATTCCGTTCCGTTCTGTTCCGTTCCGTTCCGTTCGGCTCTACTCGGGTTGATTCCATTCTATTCCATTCCATTCCATTCCATTCCATTCCATTAGATCCCATTCGATTCCATTCGATTCCATTCGATTCCATTCCATTCCATTCCATTCCATTCCATTCTATTCCATTGAATTCCATTCCATTCCATTCCATTCCATTCCATTCCATTCCATTCCATTCCATTGAATTCCATTCCATTCCATTCCATTCCATTCCATTCCATTCCATTCCACTCCACTCCACTCCACTCCTCTCCACTCCACTCCACTCCACTCCACTCCATTCCATTCCATTCCATTCCATTCCATTCCATTGAATTCCATTGAATTCCATTCCATTGAATTCCATTCCGTTCCGTTCCGTTCCGTTCCGTTCCGCTCTTCTCGGGTTGATTCCATTCTATTCCATTCCATTCCATTCGATTCCATTCGATTCCATTCGATTCCATTCCATTCCATTCCATTCCATTCCAGTCCATTCCATTCCACTCCACTCCACTCCACTCCACTCCACTCCAATCCACTCCACTCCACTCCATTCCATTCCATTCCATTCCATTGAATTCCATTGAATTCCATTCCATTCCATTCCATTCCATTCCATTTCATTCCATTCCATTCCGTTCTACTCGGGTTGATTCCATTCTATTCCATTCCTTTCCATTCGATTCCATTCGATTCCATTCGATTCCATTCGATTCCATTCCATTCCATTCCATTCCATTCCATTCCATTCCATTGAATTCTATTCCATTCCATTCCATTCCATTCCATTCCATTCCATTTCATTCCATTCCATTCCATTCCATTGAATTTCATTGAATTCCTTTCCATGGAATTCCATTCCATTCCATTCCATTCCATTCCATTCCATTCCATTCCATTCCATTCCATTGAATTCCATTCCATTCCATAGAATTCCGTTCCATTCCATTCCATTCCATTCGATTCCATTCGATTCCATTCCATTCCATTCCATTCTATTCCATTGAATTCCATTCCATTCCATTCCATTCCATTCCTTTCCATTCCATTCCATTCCATTGAATTCCATTCCATTCCATTCCTTTCCATTCCACTGCATTCCAATGCATTCCACTGCATTCCATTTCTTTCCATTCCATTGCAATCCATTCTGTTCCGTTCCGTTCCGTTCCGTTCCGTTCCGTTCCATTCAATTCCATTCCATTCCATTCCATTGCATTCTACTCGGGTACATTCCATTCCATTCCATTCCATTCCATTCCATTCCATTCCATTCCATTCCCATTACTGTCCCATTCCATTTCCACTCCCATTCCATTTCCACTCCCATTCCATTTCCACTCCCATTCCATTTCCACTCCCATTCCATTTCCACTCCCATTCCATTTCCACTCCCATTCCATTTCCACTCCCATTCCATTTCCACTCGCATTCCATTTCCACTCCCATTCCATTTCCATTCCCATTCCATTTCCACTCCCATTCCATTTCCACTCCCATTCCATTTCCATTCCATTCCATTCTAGTCAGGTAGATGCCATTCCATTCCATTCCATTCCATTCCTTTCCATTCCACTGCACTCCATTGCATTCCACTGCATTCCATCCCATTCCATTCCATTGCATTCCATTCTGTTCCGTTCCGTTCCGTTCCGTTCCGTTCCGTTCCGTTCCATTCCATTCCATTCCATTCCATTCCATTGCATTCTACTCGGGTACATTCCATTCCATTCCATTCCATTCCATTCCATTCCATTCCATTCCATTCCATTCCATTCCATTCCATTCCATTCCATTCCATTCCATTCCATTCCATTCCGTTCTACTCGGGTTGATTCCATTCTATTCCATTCCATTCCATTCGATTCCATTCGATTCCAATCGATTCCATTCGATTCCATTCGATTCCATTCCATTCCATTCCATTGAATTCCATTCCATTCCATTCCATTCCATTCCATTCCATTGAATTCCATTCCATTCCACTGAATTCCATTCCATGGAATTCCATTCCATTCCATTCCATTCCATTCCATTCCATTGCATTCTACTCGGGTACATTCCATTCCATTCCATTCCATTCCATTCCATTCCATTCCATTCCATTCCATTCCATTCTATTCCCATTCCATTCAATTCCCATTTCCCCTCCCATTCCCATTCCACTCCCATTCCATTTCCACACCCATTCCATTTCCACTCCCATTCCATTTCCACTCCCATTCCATTTCCACTCCCATTCCATTTCCACTCCCATTCCATTTCCACTCCCATTCCATTTCCATTCCATTCCATTCTAGTCAGGTAGATTCCATTCCATTCCATTCCATTCCATTCCATTCCTTTGCATTCCACTGCATTCCATTGCATTCCACTGCATTCTATTCCATTCCATTCCATTGCATTCCATTCTGTTCCGTTCCGTTCCGTTCTGTTCCGTTCCGTTCCGTTCCATTCCATTCCATTCCATTCCATTCCATTCCATTGCATTCTACTCGGGTACATTCCATTCCATTCCATTCCATTCCATTCCATTCCATTCCATTCCATTCCATTCCCATTCCATTCCCATTCCCATTCCCATTTCCACTCCCATTCCCATTCCACTCCCACTCCATTTCCACTCCCATTCCATTTCCACTCCCATTCCATTTCCACTCCCATTCCATTTCCACTCCCATTCCATTTCCACTCCCATTCCATTTCCGCTCCCATTCCATTTCCATTCCATTCCATTCTAGTCAGGTAGATTCCATTCCATTCCATTCCATTCCATTGCATTCCTTTCCATTCCACTGCATTCCATTGCATTCCACTGCATTCCATTCCATTCCCTTCTACTCGGGTTGATTCCATTCTATTCCATTCCATTCCATTCGATTCCATTCGATTCCATTCTATTCCATTCCATTCCATTCCATTCCATTCCATTCCATTCCACTCCATTTCCATGCCATTCCCATTCCACTCCCATTCCATTTCCACTCCCATTCCATTTCCACTCCCATTCCATTTCCACTCCCATTCCATTTCCACTCCCATTCCATTTCCACTCCCATTCCATTTCCACTCCCATTCCATTTCCACTCCCATTCCATTTCCATTCCATTCCATTCTAGTCAGGTAGATTCCATTCCATTCCATTCCATTCCATTCCATTCCATTCCATTCCATTCCATTCCATTCCTTTCCATTCCACTGCATTCCATTGCATTCCACTGCATTCCATTCCATTCCATTCCATTGCATTCCATTCTCTTCCGTTCCGTTCCGTTCTGTTCCGTTCCGTTCCGTTCCATTCCATTCCATTCCATTCCATTCTATTGCATTCTACTCGGGTACATTCCATTCCATTCCATTCCATTCCATTCCATTCCATTCCATTCCATTCCATTCCCATTCCATTCCCATTCCCATTCCCATTTCCACTCCCATTCCCATTCCACTCCCATTCCATTTCCACTCCCATTCCATTTCCACTCCCATTCCATTTCCACTCCCATTCCATTTCCACTCCCATTCCATTTCCACTCCCATTCCATTTCCATTCCATTCCATTCTAGTCAGGTAGATTCCATTCCATTCCATTCCATTCCATTCCATTCCATTCCATTCCTTTCCATTCCACTGCATTCCATTGCATTCCACTGCATTCCATTCCATTCCATTCCATTGCATTCCATTCTGTTCCGTTCCGTTCCGTTCTGTTCCGTTCCGTTCCGTTCCGTTCCATTCCATTCCATTCCATTCCATTCCATTGCATTCTACTCGGGTACATTCCATTCCATTCCATTCCTTTCCATTCCATTCCATTCCATTCCATTCCATTCCATTCCATTCCATTCCATTCCATTATTTCCATTCCACTCCATTTCCATTCCATTCCCATTCCACTCCCATTCCATTTCCACTCCCATTCCCATTCCACTCCCATTCCATTTCCACTCCCATTCCATTTCCACTCCCATTCCATTTCCACTCCCATTCCATTTCCACTCCCATTCCATTTCCACTCCCATTCCATTTCCACTCCCATTCCATTTCCACTCCCATTCCATTTCCACTCCCATTCCATTTCCACTCCCATTCCATTTCCACTCCCATTCCATTTCCACTCCCATTCCATTTCCACTCCCATTCCATTTCCATTCCATTCCATTCTAGTCAGGTATATTCCATTCCATTCCATTCCATTCCATTCCATTCCATTCCATTCCATTCCATTCCATTCCACTGCATTCCATTGCATTCCACTGAATTCCATCCCATTCCATTCCATTGCATTCCATTCTGTTCCCTTCCGTTCCGTTCCGTTCCGTTCCGTTCCGTTCCATTCCATTCCATTCCATTCCATTCCGTTCCATTGCATTCTACTCGGGTACATTCCATTCCATTCCATTCTATTCCATTCCATTCCATTCCATTCCATTCCATTCCATTCCATTCCATTCCATTCCATTCCATTCCATTTCATTCCATTGCATTCCATTCCCATTCCATTCAATTCCCATTTCCACTCCCATTCCATTTCCACTCCCATTCCATTTCCACTCCCATTCCATTTCCACTCCCATTCCATTTCCACTCCCATTCCATTTCCACTCCCATTCCATTTCCACTCCCCTTCCATTACCACTGCCATTCCATTTCCACTCCCATTCCATTTCCACTCCCATTCCATTTCCACTCCCATTCCGTTTCCACTCCCATTACATTTCCACTCCCATTCCATTTCCACTCCCATTCCATTTCCACACCCATTCCATTTCCACTCCCATTCCATTTCCACTCCCATTCCATTTCCACTCCCATTCCATTTCCACCCCCATTCCATTTCCACTCCCATTCCATTTCCACCCCCATTCCATTTCCAATCCCATTCCATTTCCACTCCCATTCCATTTCCACTCCCATTCCATTTTCACTCCCATTACATTTCCACCCCCATTCCATTTCCAATCCCATTCCATTTCCACTCCCATTCCATTTCCACTCCCATTCCATTTCCACTCCAATTCCATTTCCACTCCCATTCCATTTCCACTCCCATTCCATTTCCACTCCCATTCCATTTCCATTCCATTCCATTCTAGTCAGGTAGATTCCATTCCATTACATTCCATTCCATTCCATTCCATTCCATTCCATTCCACTGCATTGCATTGCATTCCACTGCATTCCATCCCATTCCATTCCATTGCATTCCATTCTGTTCCCTTCCGTTCCGTTCCGTTCCGTTCCGTTCCGTTCCATTCCATTCCATTCCATTCCATTGCATTCTACTCGGGTACATTCCATTCCATTCCATTCTATTCCATTCCATTCCATTCCATTCCATTCCATTCCATTCCATTCCATTCCATTTCATTCCATTGCATTCCATTCGCATTCCATTCAATTCCCATTTCCACTCCCATTCCATTTCCACTCCCATTCCATTTCCTCTCCCATTCCATTTCCACTCCCATTCCATTTCCACTCCCATTCCATTTCCACTCCCATTCCATTTCCACTCCCATTCCATTTCCACTCCCCTTCCATTACCACTGCCATTCCATTTCCACTCCCATTCCATTTCCACTCCCATTCCGTTTCCACTCCCATTCCGTTTCCACTCCCATTACATTTCCACTCCCATTCCATTTCCACTCCCATTCCATTTCCACACCCATTCCATTTCCACCCCCATTCCATTTCCACTCCCATTCCATTTCCACTCCCATTCCATTTCCACCCCCATTCCATTTCCACTCCCATTCCATTTCCACCCCCATTCCATTTCCAATCCCATTCCATTTCCACTCCCATTCCATTTCCACTCCCATTCCATTTTCACTCCCATTCCATTTCCACTCCCATTCCATTTCCACTCCCATTCCATTTCCACTCCCATTCCATTTCCACTCCCATTCCATTTCCACTCCCATTCCACTTCCACTCCCATTCCATTTCCATTCCATTCCATTCTAGTCAGGTAGATTCCATTCCATTCCATTCCACTCCATTCCATTCCATTCGATTCCATTGAATTCCATTCCAATCCATTCCATTCCATTCCATTCCATTCCATTCCATTCCGTTCTACTCGGGTTGATTCCATTCTATTCCATTACATTCCATTCGATTCCATTCGATTCCAATCGATTCCATTCAATTCCATTCGATTCCATTCCATTCCATTCCATTGAATTCCATTCCATTCCATTCCATTCCATTCCATTCCATTCCATTCCATTCCATTCCATTCCATTGAATTCTATTCCATTCCATTCCATTCCATTCCGTTCCATTCCACTCCATTCCATTCCACTCCACTCCACACCACTCCACTCCACTCCACTCCACTCCACTACATTCCATTCCATTCCATTCCGTTGAATTTCATTGAATTCCATTCCTTTGAATTCCATTCCGTTCCGTTCCGTTCCGTTCCGTTCCATTCCGTTCTACTCGGGTTGATTCCATTCTATTCCATTCCATTCCATTCGATTCCATTCGATTCCATTCGATCTCATTCGATTCCATTCCATTCCATTCCATTCCATTCCATTCCATTCGATTGAATTCCATTCCATTCCATACCATTCCATTGAATTCCGTTCCATTCCATTCCATTCCATTCCATTCCATTCCATTCCGTTCCATTCCATTCCATTCCATTGAATTCCATTCCATTGAATTCCATTCCATTCCATTCCATTCCATTCCATTCCATTGAATTCCATTCCGTTCCGTTCCGTTCCATTCCGTTTCGTTGCGTTCCATTCCATTCCGTTCCATTCCATTGAATTCCGTTCCATTCCATTGAAATCCATTCCATTCCGTTCCATTCCATTGAATTCCGTTCCATTCCGTTCCATTCCGTTCTACTCAGGATGACTCCATTCTATTCCATTCCATTCCATTCGATTCCATTCGATTCCATTCCATTCCATTCCATTCCATTCCGTTCTACTCGGGTTCATTCCATTCCATTCCGTTCTGTTCCGTTCCGTTCCATTCCGTTCTGTTCCATTCCGTTCCATTCAATTCCATTCCATTCCTTTCCGTTCTACTCGGTTTGATTCCATTCTATTCCACTCCATTCCGTTTCGTTCTGTTCCATTCCGTTCCGTTCCGTTCCGTTCCACTTGGGTTGATTCCATTCCATTCCATTCCATTCCATTCGATTCCATTCGATTCCATTCGATTCCATTCGTTTCCATTCCATTCCATTCCATTCAATTCCATTGAATTCCATGCCATTCCATTCCATTCCATTCCATTCCATTCCATTCCATTGAATTCCATTGAATTCCTTTCCATTGAATTCCATTCCATTCCATTCCATTCCATTCCATTCCATTGAATTCCATTCCATTCCATAGAATTCCGTTCCATTCCATTCCATTCCATTCCATTCCATTCCATTCCATTCCATTAGATCCCATTCGATTCCATTCGATTCCATTCGATTTCGTTCTATTCCATTCCATTCCATTCCATTCCATTGAATTCCATTCCATTCCATTCCATTCCATTCCATTCCATTTCATTCCATTCCGTTCTACTCGTGTTGATTCCATTCTATTCCATTCCATTCCATTCCATTCCATTCCATTCCATTGAATTCCATTCCATTCCATAGAATTCCGTTCCATTCCATTCCATTCCATTTCCATTCCATTCCATTCTAGTCAGGTAGATTCCATTCCATTCCATTCCATTCCATTCCATTCCATTCCATTCCTTTCCATTCCACTGCATTCCATTGCATTCCACTGCATTCCATTCCATTCCATTCCATTGCATTCCATTCTGTTCCGTTCCGTTCCGTTCTGTTCCGTTCCGTTCTGTTCCGTTCCATTCCATTCCATTCCATTCCATTCCATTGCATTCTACTCGGGTACATTCCATTCCATTCCATTCCTTTCCATTCCATTCCATTCCATTCCATTCCATTCCATTCCATTCCATTCCATTCCATTATTTCCATTCCACTCCATTTGCATTCCATTCCCATTCCACTCCCATTCCATTTCCACTCCCATTCCCATTCCACTCCCATTCCATTTCCACTCCCATTCCATTTCCACTCCCATTCCATTTCCACTCCCATTCCATTTCCACTCCCATTCCATTTCCACTCCCATTCCATTTCCACTCCCATTCCATTTCCACTCCCATTCCATTTCCACTCCCATTCCATTTCCACTCCCATTCCATTTCCACTCCCATTCCATTTCCACTCCCATTCCATTTCCACTCCCATTCCATTTCCATTCCATTCCATTCTAGTCAGGTATATTCCATTCCATTCCATTCCATTCCATTCCATTGCATTCTACTTGGGTACATTCCATTCCATTCGATTCCATTGAATTCCATTCCACTCCATTCCATTCCATTCGATTCCATTGAATTCCATTCCATTCCATTCCATTCCATTCCATTCCATTCCATTCCATTCCATTCCATTCCATTCCGTTCTACTCGGGTTGATTCCATTCTATTCCATTCCATTCGATTCGATTCCATTCGATTCCAATCGATTCCATTCGATTCCATTCCATTCCATTCCATTCCATTCCATTCCATTCCACTCCATTCCATTCCATTCGATTCCATTGAATTCCATTCCAATCCATTCCATTCCATTCCATTCCATTCCATTCCATTCCGTTCTACTCGGGTTGATTCCATTCTATTCCATTACATTCCATTCGATTCCATTCGATTCCAATCGATTCCATTCAATTCCATTCGATTCCATTCCATTCCATTCCATTGAATTCCATTCCATTCCATTCCATTCCATTCCATTCCATTCCATTCCATTCCATTCCATTCCATTGAATTCTATTCCATTCCATTCCATTCCATTCCGTTCCATTCCACTCCATTCCATTCCACTCCACTCCACACCACTCCACTCCACTCCACTCCACTCCACTACATTCCATTCCATTCCATTCCGTTGAATTTCATTGAATTCCATTCCTTTGAATTCCATTCCGTTCCGTTCCATTCCGTTCCGTTCCATTCCGTTCTACTCGGGTTGATTCCATTCTATTCCATTCCATTCCATTCGATTCCATTCGATTCCATTCGATCTCATTCGATTCCATTCCATTCCATTCCATTCCATTCGATTGAATTCCATTCCATTCCATACCATTCCATTGAATTCCGTTCCATTCCATTCCATTCCATTCCATTCCATTCCATTCCGTTCCATTCCATTCCATTCCATTGAATTCCATTCCATTGAATTCCATTCCATTCCATTCCATTCCATTCCATTCCATTGAATTCCATTCCGTTCCGTTCCGTTCCATTCCGTTTCGTTGCGTTCCATTCCATTCCGTTCCATTCCATTGAATTCCGTTCCATTCCATTGAAATCCATTCCATTCCGTTCCATTCCATTGAATTCCGTTCCATTCCGTTCCATTCCGTTCTACTCAGGATGACTCCATTCTATTCCATTCCATTCCATTCGATTCCATTCGATTCCATTCCATTCCATTCCATTCCATTCCGTTCTACTCGGGTTCATTCCATTCCATTCCGTTCTGTTCCGTTCCGTTCCATTCCGTTCTGTTCCATTCCGTTCCATTCAATTCCATTCCATTCCTTTCCGTTCTACTCGGTTTGATTCCATTCTATTCCACTCCATTCCGTTTCGTTCTGTTCCATTCCGTTCCGTTCCGTTCCGTTCCACTTGGGTTGATTCCATTCCATTCCATTCCATTCCATTCGATTCCATTCGATTCCATTCGATTCCATTCGTTTCCATTCCATTCCATTCCATTCAATTCCATTGAATTCCATGCCATTCCATTCCATTCCATTCCATTCCATTCCATTCCATTGAATTCCATTGAATTCCTTTCCATTGAATTCCATTCCATTCCATTCCATTCCATTCCATTCCATTGAATTCCATTCCATTCCATAGAATTCCGTTCCATTCCATTCCATTCCATTCCATTCCATTCCATTCCATTCCATTAGATCCCATTCGATTCCATTCGATTCCATTCGATTCCATTCTATTCCATTCCATTCCATTCCATTCCATTGAATTCCATTCCATTCCATTCCATTCCATTCCATTCCATTTCATTCCATTCCGTTCTACTCGTGTTGATTCCATTCTATTCCATTCCATTCCATTCGATTCCATTCCATTCCAATCGATTCCATTCGATTCCATTCTATTCCATTCGATTCCATTCCATTCCATTCCAATCCATGGAATTCCATTCCATTCCATTCCGTTCCATTCCATTCCATTGAATTCCATTCCATTCCATTGAATTCCATTCCATTCCATTCCATTCCATTGAATTCCGTTCCATTCCGTTCCGTTCCATTCCGTTCCGTTCCGTTAAATTCCGTTGCGTTCCGTTCCATTCTACTCGGTTGATTCCATTCTATTCCATTCCATTCCATTCGATTCCATTCGATTCCATTCGATTCCATTCGATACCATTCCATTCCATTCCATTGAATTCCATTCCATTCCATTCCATTCCATTCCATTCCATTGAATTCCATTCCATTCCATTCCATTCCATTCCATTCCATTCCATTCCACTCCATTCCATTCCACTCCACTCCACTCCACTCCACTCCAATTCCCTCCACTCCACTCCATTCCATTCCATTCCATTCCATTGAATTCCATTGAATTCCATTCCATTCCATTCCATTCCATTCCATTCCATTCCATTCCATTCCATTCCATTCCATTCCATTCCATTCCATTCCGTTCTACTCGGGTTGATTCCATTCTATTCCATTCCATTCCATTCGATTCCATTCGATTCCATTCGATTCCATTCCATTCCATTCCATTCTATTCCATTGAATTCCATTCCATTCCATTCCCTTCCATTCCATTCCATTCCATTCCATTCCATTCCATTCCATTGAAATCCATTGAATTCCATTCCATTCCATTCCATTCCATTTCATTCCACTCCACTCCACTCCACTCCACTCCACTCCATTCCATTCCATTGAATTCCATTGAATTCCATTCCATTGAATTCCATTCCGTTCCGTTCCGTTCCGTTCCGTTCGGCTCTACTCGGGTTGATTCCATTCTATTCCATTCCATTCCATTCCATTCCATTCTACTCGGGTAGATTCCATTCCATTCCATTCCATTCCTTTCCTTTCCATTCCATTGCATTCCATTGCATTGCATTCCATTTCATTCAGTTCCATTCCATTCCATTCCGTTCCGTTCCATTCCATTCCATTCCATTCCATTCCAGAGCACTCCACTCCACTCCACTCCACTCCACTCCACTCCGGTACATTCCATTCCATTCCATTCCATTCCATTCCATTTCCATTCCCATTCCATTTCCATTCCCATTCCATTTCCATTCCCATTCCATTTCCATTCCCGTTCCATTTCCATTCCCGTTCCATTTCCATTCCCGTTCCATTTCCATTCCCGTTCCATTTCCATTCCCGTTCCTTTTCCATTCCCGTTCCATTTCCATTCCCTTTCCATTTCCGTTCCCGTTCCATTTCCGTTCCCGTTCCATTTCCATTCCCGTTCCATTTCCGTTCCCGTTCCATTTCCGTTCCCGTTCCATTTCCATTCCCGTTCCATTTCCGTTCCCGTTCCATTTCCATTCCCGTTCCATTTCCGTTCCCGTTCCATTTCCGTTCCCGTTCCATTTCCGTTCCCGTTCCATTTCCGTTCCCGTTCCATTTCCGTTCCCGATCCATTTCCATTCCCGTTCCATTTCCATTCCCATTCCATTTCCATTCCCATTCCATTTCGATTTCATTCCATTCCGTTCTGCTCAGGTACATTCCATTCCATTCCATTGCATTCCATTCCGTTCTGCTCTTGTCCATTCCATTCCATTCCATTCCGTTCCATTCCGTTCTACTCGGGTAGATTCCATTCCATTCCATTCCATTCCATTCCTTTCCATTCCATTCCATTCCATTGCATTGCATTGCATTGCATTCCATTCCATTCCATTCCATTCCATTCCATTCCATTCCAATCCATTCCATTCCATTCCATTGCATTCCATTCCATTCCATTCCATTCCATTCCATTCCGTTCCGTTCTACTCGGTTACATTCCATTCAATTCCATTCCATTCCGTTCTACTCGGGTAGATTCCATTCCATTCACTTCCATTCCTTTCCATTCAATTGCATTCTATTGCATTGCATTGCATTCCATTCCATTCCATTCCATTCCAGTGCACTCCACTCCACTCCACTCCACTCCACTCCACTCCGGTACATTCCATTCCATTCCATTCCATTCCATTCCATATCCATTCCCATTCCATTTCCATTCCCATTCCATTTCCATTCCCGTTCCATTTCCATTCCCGTTCCATTTCCATTCCCGTTCCATTTCCATTCCCGTTCCATTTCCATTCCCGTTCCTTTTCCTTTCCCGTTCCATTTCCATTCCCTTTCCATTTCCGTTCCCGTTCCATTTCCGTTCCCGTTCCATTTCCATTCCCGTTCCATTTCCGTTCCCGTTCCATTTCCATTCCCGTTCCATTTCCGTTCCCGTTCCATTTCCGTTCCCGTTCCATTTCCGTTCCCGTTCCATTTCCGTTCCCGTTCCATTTCCGTTCCCGATCCATTTCCATTCCCGTTCCATTTCCATTCCCATTCCATTTCCATTCCCATTCCATTTCCATTTCATTCCATTCCGTTCTGCTCAGGTACATTCCATTCCATTCCATTGCATTCCATTCCGTTCTGCTCTTGTCCATTCCATTCCATTCCATTCCGTTCCATTCCGTTCTACTCGGGTAGATTCCATTCCATTCCATTCCATTCCATTCCTTTCCATTCCATTCCATTCCATTGCATTGCATTGCATTGCATTCCATTCCATTCCATTCCATTCCATTCCATTCCATTCCATTCCATTCCATTCCATTGCATTCCAATCCATTCCATTCCATTCCATTCCATTCCGTTCCGTTCTACTCGGTTACATTCCATTCAATTCCATTCCATTCCGTTCTACTCGGGTAGATTCCATTCCATTCACTTCCATTCCTTTCCATTCAATTGCATTCTATTGCATTGCATTGCATTCCATTCCATTCCATTCCATTCCAGTGCACTCCACTCCACTCCACTCCACTCCACTCCGGTACATTCCATTCCATTCCATTCCATTCCATTCTATTCCATTCCATTCCATTCCATTCCATTTCCATTCCCATTCCATTTCCATTCCCATTCCATTTCCATTCCCATTCCATTTCCATTCCCGTTCCATTTCCATTCCCCTTCCATTTCCATTCCCGTTCCATTTCCATTCCCGTTCCATTTCCATTCCCGTTCCCTATCCATTCCCGTTCCATTTCCTTTCCCGTTCCATTTCCATTCCCGATCCATTTCCATTCCCGTTCCATTTCCATTCCCGTTCCATTTCCATTCCCGTTCCATTTCCATTCCCATTCCATTTCCATTCCATTCCATTCCGTTCTGCTCGGGTACATTCCATTCCATTCCATTGCATTCCATTCCGTTCTGCTCGTGTCCATTCCATTCCATTCCATTCCGTTCCATTCCGTTCTACTCGGGTAGATTCCATTCCATTCCATTCCATTCCATTCCTTTCCATTCCATTGCATTCCATTGCATTGCATTGCATTCCATTCCATTCCATTCCATTCCATTCCATTCCATTCCATTCCATTCCAATCCATTCCGTTCTACTCGGGTACATTCCGTTCCGTTCCATTCCATTCCATTCCATTCCATTCCAGTGCACTCCACTCCACTCCACTCCACTCCACTCCACTCCGGTATATTCCATTCCATTCCATTCCATTCCATTCCATTCCATTCCATTCCATTCCATTTCCATTCCCGTTCCATTTCCATTCCCGTTCCATTTCCATTCCCGTTCCATTTCCATTCCCGTTCCATTTCCATTCCCGTTCCATTTCCATTCCCGTTCCATTTCCATTCCCGTTCCATTTCCATTCCCGTTCCTTTTCCATTCCCGTTCCATTTCCATTCCCTTTCCATTTCCATTCCCGTTCCATTTCCGTTCCCGTTCCATTTCCGTTCCCGTTCCATTTCCGTTCCCGTACCATTTCCGTTCCCGTTCCATTTCCGTTCCCGTTCCATTTCCGTTCCCGTTCCATTTCCCTTCCCGTTCCATTTCCGTTCCCGTTCCATTTCCGTTCCCGTTCCATTTCCGTTCCCGTTCCATTTCCCTTCCCGTTCCATTTCCATTCCCGTTCCATTTCCGTTCCCGTTCCATTTCCGTTCCCGTTCCATTTCCGTTCCCGTTCCATTTCCGTTCCCGTTCCATTTCCGTTCCCGTTCCATTTCCGTTCCCGTTCCATTTCCGTTCCCGTTCCATTTCCGTTCCCGTTCCATTTCCGTTCCCGTTCCATTTCCGTTCCCGTTCCATTTCCGTTCCCGTTCCATTTCCGTTCCCGTTCCATTTCCGTTCCCGATCCATTTCCATTCCCGTTCCATTTCCATTCCCATTCCATTTCCATTCCCATTCCATTTCCATTTCATTCCATTCCGTTCTGCTCAGGTACATTCCATTCCATTCCATTGCATTCCATTCCGTTCTGCTCTTGTCCATTCCATTCCATTCCATTCCGTTCCATTCCGTTCTACTCGGGTAGATTCCATTCCATTCCATTCCATTCCATTCCTTTCCATTCCATTCCATTCCATTGCATTGCATTGCATTGCATTCCATTCCATTCCATTCCATTCCATTCCATTCCATTCCATTCCATTCCATTGCATTCCATTCCATTCCATTCCATTCCATTCCATTCCGTTCCGTTCTACTCGGTTACATTCCATTCAATTCCATTCCATTCCGTTCTACTCGGGTAGATTCCATTCCATTCACTTCCATTCCTTTCCATTCAATTGCATTCTATTGCATTGCATTGCATTCCATTCCATTCCATTCCATTCCAGTGCACTCCACTCCACTCCACTCCATTCCACTCCACTCCGGTACATTCCATTCCATTCCATTCCATTCCATTCCATTTCCATTCCCATTCCATTTCCATTCCCATTCCATTTCCATTCCCATTCCATTTCCATTCCCGTTCCATTTCCATTCCCGTTCCATTTCCGTTCCCGTTCCATTTCCGTTCCCGTTCCATTTCCATTCCCGTTCCATTTCCGTTCCCGTTCCATTTCCGTTCCCGTTCCATTTCCGTTCCCGTTCCATTTCCGTTCCCGTTCCATTTCCGTTCCCGATCCATTTCCATTCCCGTTCCATTTCCATTCCCATTCCATTTCCATTTCCATTCCATTTCCATTTCATTCCATTCCGTTCTGCTCAGGTACATTCCATTCCATTCCATTGCATTCCATTCCGTTCTGCTCTTGTCCATTCCATTCCATTCCATTCCGTTCCATTCCGTTCTACTCGGGTAGATTCCATTCCATTCCATTCCATTCCATTCCTTTCCATTCCATTCCATTCCATTGCATTGCATTGCATTGCATTCCATTCCATTCCATTCCATTCCATTCCATTCCATTCCATTCCATTCCATTCCATTCCATTCCATTGCATTCCATTCCATTCCATTCCATTCCATTCCATTCCGTTCCGTTCTACTCGGTTACATTCCATTCAATTCCATTCCATTCCGTTCTACTCGGGTAGATTCCATTCCATTCACTTCCATTCCTTTCCATTCAATTGCATTCTATTGCATTGCATTGCATTCCATTCCATTCCATTCCATTCCATTCCAGTGCACTCCACTCCACTCCACTCCACTCCACTCCACTCCGGTACATTCCATTCCATTCCATTCCGTTCCATTCTATTCCATTCCATTCCATTCCATTCCATTTCCATTCCCATTCCATTTCCATTCCCGTTCCATTTCCATTCCCGTTCCATTTCCATTCCCGTTCCATTTCCATTCCCCTTCCATTTCCATTCCCGTTCCATTTCCATTCCCGTTCCATTTCCATTCCCGTTCCCTATCCATTCCCGTTCCATTTCCTTTCCCGTTCCATTTCCATTCCCGATCCATTTCCATTCCCGTTCCATTTCCATTCCCGTTCCATTTCCATTCCCGTTCCATTTCCATTCCCATTCCATTTCCATTCCATTCCATTCCGTTCTGCTCGGGTACATTCCATTCCATTCCATTGCATTCCATTCCGTTCTGCTCTTGTCCATTCCATTCCATTCCATTCCGTTCCATTCCGTTCTACTCGGGTAGATTCCATTCCATTCCATTCCATTCCATTCCATTCCTTTCCATGCCATTGCATTCCATTGCATTGCATTGCATTCCATTCCATTCCATTCCATTGCATTCCTTTGCATTGCATTGCATTCCATTCCATTCCATTCCATTCCATTCCATTCCATTCCAATCCATTCCGTTCTACTCGGGTACATTCCGTTCCGTTCCATTCCATTCCATTCCATTCCATTCCAGTGCACTCCACTCCACTCCACTCCACTCCACTCCACTCCGGTATATTCCATTCCATTCCATTCCATTCCATTCCATTCCATTCCATTCCATTCCATTCCATGCCATTCCATTCCATTCCATTCCATTTCCATTCCCTTTTCTTTTCCATTCCCGTTCCATTTCCATTCCCGTTCCATTTCCATTCCCGTTCCATTTCCATTCCCGTTCCATTTCCATTCCCGTTCCATTTCCATTCCCGTTCCATTTCCATTCCCGTTCCTTTTCCATTCCCGTTCCATTTCCATTCCCTTTCCATTTCCGTTCCCGTTCCATTTCCGTTCCCGTTCCATTTCCGTTCCCGTTCCATTTCCGTTCCCGTTCCATTTCCGTTCCCGTTCCATTTCCGTTCCCGTACCATTTCCGTTCCCGTTCCATTTCCGTTCCCGTTCCATTTCCGTTCCCGTTCCATTTCCCTTCCCGTTCCATTTCCGTTCCCGTTCCATTTCCGTTCCCGTTCCATTTCCGTTCCCGTTCCATTTCCCTTCCCGTTCCATTTCCGTTCCCGTTCCATTTCCGTTCCCGTTCCATTTCCGTTCCTGTTCCATTTCCATTCCCGTTCCATTTCCATTCCCGTACCATTTCCATTCCCATTCCATTTCCATTCCCATTCCATTTCCATTTCATTCCATTCCGTTCTGCTCGTGTACATTCCATTCCATTCCATTGCATTCCATTCCGTTCTGCTCTTGTCCATTCCATTCCATTCCATTCCGTTCCATTCCGTTCTACTCGGGTAGATTCCATTCCATTCCATTCCATTCCATTCCTTTCCATTCCATTGCATTCCATTGCATTGCATTGCATTGCATTCCATTCCATTCCATTCCATTCCATTCCATTCCATTCCATTTCCATTCCCATTCCATTTCCATTCCCGTTCCATTTCCATTCCCGTTCCATTTCCATTCCCGTTCCATTTCCATTCCCGTTCCATTTCCATTCCCATTCCATTTCCATTCCATTCCATTCCGTTCTTCTCGGGTACATTCCATTCCATTCCATTGCATTCCATTCCGTTCTGCTCTTGTCCATTCCATTCCATTCCATTCCGTTCCATTCCGTTCTACTCGGGTAGATTCCATTCCATTCCATTCCATTCCATTCCTTTCCATTCCATTGCATTCCATTGCATTGCATTGCATTGCATTCCATTCCATTCCATTCCATTCCATTCCATTCCATTCCATTCCATTTCCATTCCCATTCCATTTCCATTCCCGTTCCATTTCCATTCCCGTTCCATTTCCATTCCCGTTCCATTTCCATTCCCGTTCCATTTCCATTCCCATTCCATTTCCATTCCATTCCATTCCGTTCTGCTCGGGTACATTCCATTCCATTCCATTGCATTCCATTCCGTTCTGCTCGTGTCCATTCCATTCCATTCCATTCCGTTCCATTCCGTTGTACTCGGGTAGATTCCATTCCATTCCATTCCATTCCATTCCTTTCCATTCCATTGCATTCCATTCCATTCCATTCCATTCCGTTCTACTCTGGTTGATTCCATTCTATTCCATTGCATTCCATTCGATTCCATTCGATTCCATTCGATTCCATTCGATTCCATTCGATTCCATTCGATTCCATTCCATCGAATTCCATTCCATTCCATTCCATTCCATTCCATTCCATTCCATTCCATTCCATTCCATTCCATTCCATGGAATTCCATTCCATTCCATTCCATTCGATTCCATTGAATTCCATTCCATTCCATTCCTTTCCATTCCATTCCATTCCATCGAATTCCATTCCATTCCATTGAATTCCATTCCATTCCATTCCATTCCATTGAATTCCGTTCCATTCCATTCCATTCCATTCCATTCCATTCCATTCCATTCCAATTCGTTGAATTCCATTGAATTCCATTCCATCGAATTCCATTCCATTCCATTGAATTCCATTCAATTCCATTCCATTCCATTGAATTCCATTCAATTCCATTCCATTCCATTGAATTCCGTTCCATTCCATTCCATTCCATTCCATTCCATTCCATTCCATTCCATTGAATTCCATTCCATTCCATTCCATTCCATTCCATTCCATTCCATTCCATTCCACTCCATTCCATTCCATTCCATTCCGTTCTACTCGGGTTGATTCCATTCTATTCCATTCCATTCCATTCCATTCCATTGAATTCCGTTCCATTCCATTCCATTCCGTTCCGTTCCGTTCCGTTCCGTTCCGTTGCGTTCCGTTCCGTTCTACTCGGGTTGATTCCATTCTATTCCATTCCATTCCATTCGATTCCTTTCGATTCCATTCGATTCAATTCCATTCCATTCCATGGAATTCCATTCCATTCCATTCCATGGAATTCCATTCCATTCCATTCCATTCCATTCCATTGAATTCCATTCCATTCCATTCCATTCCATTCCATTCCATTCCATTCCATTGAATTCCATTCCATTCCATTCCATTCGATTCCATTGAATTCCATTGAATTCCATTCCATTCCATTCCATTCCATTCCGTTCTGCTCGGGTTCATTCCATTCCATTCCGTTCCGTTCCGTTCCGTTCCATTCCGTTCTGTTCCATTCCGTTCCATTCCATTCCATTCCATTCCATTCCGTTCTGCTCGGGTTGATTCCATTCTATTCCATTCCATTCCGTTCCGTTCCGTTCCGTTCCCTTCCATTCTACTCGGGTTGATTCTATTCTATTCCATTCCAGTCCATTCGATTCCATTCGATTCCATTCGATTCCATTCGATTCCATTCGTTTCCATTCCATTCCATTCCATTCTATTCCATTGAATTCCATTCCATTCCATTCCATTCCATTCCATTCCATTCCATTCCATTCCATTGAATTCCATTGAATTCCATTCCATCGAATTCCATTCCATTCCATTGAATTCCATTCCATTCCATTCCATTCCATTCCATGGAATTCCGTTCCATTCCATTCCATTCCATTCCATTCCATGCCATTGAATTCCATTGAATTCCATTCCATCGAATTCCATTCCATTCCATGGAATTCCATTCAATTCCATTCCATTCCATTGAATTCCGTTCCATTCCATTCCATTCCATTCCATTCCATTCCATTCCACTCCATTCCATTCCGTTCCATTCCGTTCCATTCCGTTCCATTCCATTGAATTCCATTCCACTGAATTCCATTCCATTCCATTCCATTCCATTGAATTCCGTTCCATTATATTCCATTCCATTCCATTGAATTCCATTCCATTCCATTCCATTCCATTGAATTCCGTTCCATTCCATTCCCATCCGTTCCGTTCCGTTCCATTCCGTTCCGTTCCGTTCCGTTCTACTCGGGTTGATTCCATTCTATTCCGTTCCATTCCATTCGATTCCATTCGATTCCATTCCATTCCATTCCATTCCATTCCGTTCCACTCCATTCCATTCCATTCGATTCCATTCGATTCCATTCCATTCCATTCCGTTCCACTCCATTCCATTCCATTGCATTCCATTCCATTCCATTCCATTAAATTCCATTCCATTCCACTCGTGTCCATTCCATTCCATTCCATTCCATTTGTTTCTACTCGGGTTGATTCCATTCCAGTCCATTCCATTCCATTCCATTCCTTCCATTCCATTGCATTCCATGGCATTGCATTCCATTCCATTCCGTTCCATTCCATTCCATTGCATTCCATTCCATTCCATTCCATTCCATTCCATTCCATTCCAGTGCACTCCACTCCACTCCACTCCACTCCACTCCGGTACATTCCATTCCATTCCATTCCATTCAATTCCACTCCGTTCTACTCGTGTCCATTCCATTCCATTCCATTCCATTCCATTCCATTCCATTCCATTCCTTTCCATTCCATTGCATTCCATTGCATTCCATTGCATTCCATTGCATTCCATTCCATTCCATTCCATTCCATTCCATTCCACTCCACTCCACTCCACTCCACTCCACTCCGGTACATTCCATTCCATTCCCTTCCATTCCATTCCATTCCAATCCATTCCGTTCTACTCGGGTACATTCCGTTCCGTTCCACTCCATTCCATTCCATTCCATTCCATTTCCATTCCCATTTCATTTCCATTCCCGTTCCATTTCCATTCCCGTTCCATTTCCATTCCCGTTCCATTTCCATTCCCGTTCCATTTCCATTCCCGTTCCATTTCCATTCCCCTTCCATTTCCGTTCCCGTTCCATTTCCGTTCCCGTTCCATTTCCGTTCCCGTTCTATTTCCGTTCCCGTTCCATTTCCGTTCCCGTTCCATTTCCCTTCCCGTTCCATTTCCGTTCCCGTTCCATTTCCGTTCCCGTTCCATTTCCGTTCCCGTTCCATTTCCGTTCCCGATCCATTTCCATTCCCGTTCCATTTCCATTCCCATTCCATTTCCATTCCCATTCCATTTCCATTTCATTCCATTCCGTTCTGCTCGGGTACATTCCATTCCATTCCATTCCATTGCATTCCATTCCGTTCTGCTCTTGTCCATTCCATTCCATTCCATTCCGTTCCATTCCGTTCTACTCGGGTAGATTCCATTCCATTCCATTCCATTCCATTCCTTTCCATTCCATTGCATTCCATTGCATTGCATTGCATTCCATTCCATTCCATTCCATTCCATTCCATTCCATTCCATTCCATTCCATTACATTCCATTCCATTGCATTCCATTCCATTCCATTCCATTCCATTCCGTTCCGTTCTAGTCGGTTACATTCCATTCAATTCCATTCCATTCCGTTCTACTCGGGTAGATTCCATTCCATTCACTTCCATTCCTTTCCATTCCATTGCATTCCATTGCATTGCATTGCATTCCATTCCATTCCATTCCATTCCAGTGCACTCCACTCCACTCCACTCCACTCCACTCCAATCCGGTCCATTCCATTCCATTCCATTCCATTCCATTCCATTCCATTCCACTCCATTTCCATTCCCATTCCATTTCCATTCCCGTTCCATTTCCATTCCCGTTCCATTTCCATTCCCGTTCCATTTCCATTCCCGTTCCATTTCCATTCCCGTTCCATTTCCATTCCCGTTCCTTTTCCATTCCCGTTCCATTTCCATTCCCGTTACATTTCCATTCCCGTTCCATTTCCATTCCCGTTCCATTTCATTCCCGATCCATTTCCATTCCCGTTCCATTTCCATTCCCGTTCCATTTCCATTCCCGTTCCATTTCCATTCCCGATCCATTTCCATTCCCGTTCCATTTCCATTCCCGTTCCATTTCCATTCCCATTCCATTTCCATTCCATTCCATTCCGTTCTGCTCGGGTACATTCCATTCCATTCCATTGCATTCCATTCCGTTCTGCTCGTGTCCATTCCATTCCATTCCATTCCGTTCCATTCCGTTCTACTCGGGTAGATTCCATTCCATTCCATTCCATTCCATTCCTTTCCATTCCATTGCATTCCATTGCATTGCATTGCATTCCATTCCATTCCATTCCATTCCATTCCATTCCATTCCATTCAGTTCTACTCGGGTTGATTCCATTCTATTCCATTCCATTCCATTCGATTCCATTCGATTCCATTCGATTCCATTCGATTCCATTCGATTCCATTCGATTCCATTCCATTGAATTCCATTGCATTCCATTCCATTCCATTCCATTCCATTGAATTCCATTCCATTCCATTCCATTCCATTCCATTGAATTCCATTCCATTCCATTCCATTCGATTCCATTGAATTCCATTCCATTCCATTCCATTCCATTCCATTCCATTCCATTCCATTCCATTCCATTCCATTGAATTCCATTCCATTCCATTGAATTCCATTCCATTCCATTCCATTCCATTGAATTCCGTTCCATTCCATTCCATTCCGTTCCGTTCCGTTCCGTTCCGTTCCGTTCCGTTCCGTAGCGTTCCGTTCCGTTCTACTCGGGTTGATTCCATTCTATTCCATTCCATTCCATTCGATTCCTTTCGATTCCATTCGATTCCGTTCCATTCCATTCCATGGAATTCCATTCCATTCCATCCCATTCAATTCCATTCCATTCCATTCCATTCCATTGAATTCCATCGAATTCCATTCCATCGAATTCCATTCCATTCCTTGGAATTCCATTCCATTCCATCCCATTCCATTCCATTCCATTCCATTCCATTCCATTCCATTCCATTGAATTCCATTGAATTCCATTCCATCGAATTCCATTCCATTCCATTGAATTCCATTCAATTCCATTCCATTCCATTGAATTCCGTTCCATTCCATTCCATTCCATTCCATTCCATTCCATTCCATTGAATTCCATTCCATCCCATTCCATTACATTCCATTCCATTCCATTCCACTCCATTCCATTCCATTCCATTCCATTCCATTCCGTTCTACTCGGGTTCATTCCATTCCATTCCTTTCTGTTCCGTACCGTTCCATTCCGTTCTGTTCCATTCCGTTCCATTCCATTCCTTTCCATTCCATTCCGTTCTGCTCGGGTTGATTCCATTCTATTCCATTCCATTCCGTTCCGTTCCGTTCCGTTCCGTTCCGTTCCCTTCCGTTCTACTCGGGTTGATTCTATTCTATTCCATTCCAGTCCTTTCGATTCCATTCGATTCCATTCGATTCCATTCGATTCCATTCGTTTGCATTCCATTCCATTCCATTCTATTCCATTGAATTCCATTCCATTCCATTCCATTCCATTCCATTCCATTCCATTCCATTGAATTCCATGGAATTCCATTCCATCGAATTCCATTCCATTCCATTGAATTCCATTGAATTCCATTTCATTCCATTCCATTCCATGGAATTCCGTTCCATTCCATTCCATTCCATTCCATTCCATTGAATTCCATTGAATTCAATTCCATTGAATTCCATTCCATTCCATTCCATTCCATTCGATTGAATTCGATTCCATTCGATTCGATTCCATTCCATTCCATTCCATTCCGTTCTACTCGGGTTCATTTCATTCCATTCCGTTCCGTTCCGTTCCGTTCCATTCCGTTCTGTTCCATTCCGTTCCATTCCATTCCATTCTGTTCCATTCCGTTCTGTTCCTTTCCTTTCCGTTCCGTTCCGTTCCGTTTCGTTCCGTTCCACTCGGGTTGATTCCATTCTATTCCATTCCATTCCATTCCATTCCATTCCATTCCATTCCATTCCATTCCATTCCATTGCATTCCATTTCATTCAATTCCATTCCATTCCATTCCATTCCATTCCATTCCATTCCATTCCACTCCACTCCACTCCACTCCACTCCACTCCACTCCGGTACGTTCCATTCCATTCCATTCCATTCCATTCCATTCCATTCCATTCCGTTCTACTCGGGTACATTCCGTTCCGTTCCATTCCATTCCATTCCATTCCATTCCATTCCATTCCATTCCACTCGTGTCCATTCTATTCCATTCCATTCCATTTGTTTCTACTCGGGTAGATTCCATTCCAGTCCATTCCATTCCATTCCTTCCATTCCATTGCATTCCATGGCATTTCATTCCATTCCATTCCGTTCCATTCCATTCCATTGCATTCCATTCCATTCCATTCCATTCCATTCCATTCCGTTCCGTTCTACTGATGTCCATTCCATTCCATTCCATTCCATTCCATTCCATTCTACTCGGGTAGATTCCATTCCATTCCATTCCATTCCTTTCCTTTCCATTCCATTGCATTCCATTGCATTGCATTCCATTTCATTCAGTTCCATTCCATTCCATTCCGTTCCGTTCCATTCCATTCCATTCCAGAGCACTCCACTCCACTCCACTCCAGTCCACTCCACTCCGGTACATTCCATTCCATTCCATTCCATTCCATTCCATTTCCATTCCCATTCCATTTCCATTCCCATTCCATTTCCATTCCCGTTCCATTTCCATTCCCGTTCCATTTCCATTCCCGTTCCATTTCCATTCCCGTTCCATTTCCATTCCCGTTCCTTTTCCTTTCCCTTTCCATTTCCATTCCCTTTCCATTTCCGTTCCCGTTCCATTTCCGTTCCCGTTCCATTTCCATTCCCGTTCCATTTCCGTTCCCGTTCCATTTCCGTTCCCGTTCCATTTCCGTTCCCGTTCCATTTCCGTTCCCGTTCCATTTCCGTTCCCGTTCCATTTCTGTTCCCGATCCATTTCCATTCCCGTTCCATTTCCATTCCCATTCCATTTCCATTCCCATTCCATTTCCATTTCATTCCATTCCGTTCTGCTCAGGTACATTCCATTCCATTCCATTGCATTCCATTCCGTTCTGCTCTTGTCCATTCCATTCCATTCCATTCCGTTCCATTCCGTTCTACTCGGGTAGATTCCATTCCATTCCATTCCATTGCATTGCATTGCATTGCATTCCATTCCATTCCATTCCATTC
Source organism: Gorilla gorilla gorilla (assembly GCF_029281585.2). NCBI lineage: Eukaryota > Metazoa > Chordata > Mammalia > Primates > Hominidae > Gorilla > Gorilla gorilla. Next base: position 13,012,659 of record NC_073240.2, on the reverse strand, counting down.
CATTCCATTCCATTCCATTCCATTGCATTCCATTCCATTCCATTCCATTCCATTCCATTCCGTTCCGTTCTACTCGGTTACATTCCATTCAATTCCATTCCATTCCGTTCTACTCGGGTAGATTCCATTCCATTCACTTCCATTCCTTTCCATTCAATTGCATTCTATTGCATTGCATTGCATTCCATTCCATTCCATTCCATTCCAGTGCACTCCACTCCACTCCACTCCACTCCACTCCACTCCGGTACATTCCATTCCATTCCATTCCATTCCATTCTATTCCATTCCATTCTATTCCATTCCATTTCCATTCCCATTCCATTTCCATTCCCGTTCCATTTCCATTCCCGTTCCATTTCCATTCCCGTTCCATTTCCATTCCCCTTCCATTTCCATTCCCGTTCCATTTCCATTCCCGTTCCTTTTCCATTCCCGTTCCATTTCCTTTCCCGTTCCATTTCCATTCCCGATCCATTTCCATTCCCGTTCCATTTCCATTCCCGTTCCATTTCCATTCCCGTTCCATTTCCATTCCCATTCCATTTCCATTCCATTCCATTCCGTTCTGCTCGGGTACATTCCATTCCATTCCATTGCATTCCATTCCGTTCTGCTCCTGTCCATTCCATTCCATTCCATTCCGTTCCATTCCGTTCTACTCGGGTAGATTCCATTCCATTCCATTCCATTCCTTTCCATTCCATTGCATTCCATTGCATTGCATTGCATTCCATTCCATTCCATTCCATTCCATTCCATTCCATTCCATTCCATTCCAATCCATTCCGTTCTACTCGGGTACATTCCGTTCCGTTCCATTCCATTCCATTCCATTCCATTCCAGTGCACTCCACTCCACTCCACTCCACTCCACTCCACTCCGGTATATTCCATTCCATTCCATTCCATTCCATTCCATTCCATTCCATTCCATTCCATTTCCATTCCCGTTCCATTTCCATTCCCGTTCCATTTCCATTCCCGTTCCATTTCCATTCCCGTTCCATTTCCATTCCCGTTCCATTTCCATTCCCGTTCCTTTTCCATTCCCGTTCCATTTCCATTCCCTTTCCATTTCCATTCCCGTTCCATTTCCGTTCCCGTTCCATTTCCATTCCCGTTCCATTTCCGTTCCCGTTCCATTTCCGTTCCCGTTCCATTTCCGTTCCCGTTCCATTTCCGTTCCCGTACCATTTCCGTTCCCGTTCCATTTCCGTTCCCGTTCCATTTCCGTTCCCGTTCCATTTCCCTTCCCGTTCCATTTCCGTTCCCGTTCCATTTCCGTTCCCGTTCCATTTCCGTTCCCGTTCCATTTCCCTTCCCGTTCCATTTCCGTTCCCGATCCATTTCCGTTCCCGTTCCATTTCCATTCCCATTCCATTTCCATTTCATTCCATTCCGTTCTGCTCGGGTACATTCCATTCCATTCCATTGCATTCCATTCCGTTCTGCTCTTGTCCATTCCATTCCATTCCATTCCGTTCCATTCCGTTCTACTCGGGTAGATTCCATTCCATTCCATTCCATTCCATTCCTTTCCATTCCATTGCATTCCATTGCATTGCATTGCATTGCATTCCATTCCATTCCATTCCATTCCATTCCATTCCATTCCATTCCATTCAATTCCATTCCATTCCATTCCATTCCATTGCATTCCATTCCATTCCATTCCATTCCATTCCGTTCCGTTCTACTCGGTTACATTCCATTCAATTCCATTCCATTCCGTTCTACTCGGGTAGATTCCATTCCATTCACTTCCATTCCTTTCCATTCCATTGCATTCCATTGCATTGCATTGCATTCCATTCCATTCCATTCCATTCCATTCCATTCCATTCCATTCCATTTCCATTCCCATTCCATTTCCATTCCCGTTCCATTTCCATTCCCGTTCCATTTCCATTCCCGTTCCATTTCCATTCCCGTTCCATTTCCATTCCCGTTCCATTTCCATTCCCGTTCCATTTCCATTCCCGTTCCTTTTCCATTCCCGTTCCATTTCCATTCCCGTTCCATTGCCATTCCCGATCCATTTCCATTCCCGTTCCATTTCCATTCCCGTTCCATTTCCATTCCCATTCCATTTCCATTCCATTCCATTCCGTTCTGCTCGGGTACATTCCATTCCATTCCATTGCATTCCATTCCGTTCTGCTCGTGTCCATTCCATTCCATTCCATTCCGTTCCATTCCGTTCTACTCGGGTAGATTCCATTCCATTCCATTCCATTCCATTCCTTTCCATTCCATTGCACTCCATTGCATTGCATTGCATTCCATTGCATTCCATTCCATTCCATTCCATTCCATTCCATTCCATTCCATTCCATTCCATTCCGTTCTACTCTGGTTGATTCCATTCTATTCCATTGCATTCCATTCGATTCCATTCGATTCCATTCGATTCCATTCGATTCCATTCGATTCCATTCGAATCCATTCCATCGAATTCCATTCCATTCCATTCCATTCCATTCCATTCCATTCCATTCCATTCCATTCCATTCCATGGAATTCCATTCCATTCCATTCCATTCGATTCCATTGAATTCCATTCCATTCCATTCCTTTCCATTCCATTCCATTCCATTGAATTCCATTCCATTCCATTGAATTCCATTCCATTCCATTCCATTCCATTGAATTCCGTTCCATTCCATTCCATTCCATTCCATTCCATTCCATTCCAATTCGTTGAATTCCATTGAATTCCATTCCATCGAATTCCATTCCATTCCATTGAATTCCATTCAATTCCATTCCATTCCATTGAATTCCGTTCCATTCCATTCCATTCCATTCCATTCCATTCCATTCCATTCCATTCCATTGAATTCCATTCCACTCCATTCCATTCCATTCCATTCCATTCCATTCCATTCCACTCCATTCCATTCCATTCCATTCCGTTCTACTCGGGTTGATTCCATTCTATTCCATTCCATTCTATTCCATTCCATTGAATTCCGTTCCATTCCATTCCATTCCGTTCCGTTCCGTTCCGTTCCGTTCCGTTCCGTTGCGTTCCGTTCCGTTCTACTCGGGTTGATTCCATTCTATTCCATTCCATTCTATTCCATTCCATTGAATTCCGTTCCATTCCATTCCATTCCATTCCATTCCATTCCATTCCATTCCATTCCATTCCATTCCATTCTACTGGTGTCCATTCCATTCCATTCCATTCCATTCCATTGCATTCCATTCCATTCCATTCCATTCCATTGCATTCCATTCCATTCCATTCCATTCCATTCCGTTCCGTTCTACTCGGTTACATTCCATTCAATTCCATTCCATTCCGTTCTACTCGGGTAGATTCCATTCCATTCCATTCCATTCCTTTCCATTCCATTGCATTCCATTGCATTGCATTGCACTCAATTCCATTCCATTCCATTCCATTCCATTCCATTCCATTCCATTCCATTCCATTCCATTCCGTTCTACTTTGGTACATTCCATTCCATTACATTCCATTCCATTCCATTCCATTCCATTCCGTTCTACTCGGGTTGATTCCATTCTATTCCATTCCATTCCATTCCATTCCATTCCATTCCATTCCATTCGATTCCATTCCATTCCATTCCATTGAATTCCATTCCATTCCATTCCATTCCATGGAATTCCATTCCATTCCATTCCATTCCATTCCATTCCATTCCATTGAATTCCATTGCATTCCATTCCATTCCATTCCATTGAATTCCATTCCATTCCATTCCGTTCCATTCCATTCCATTCCAACCCATTCCATTCCATTCCATTCCATTCCGTTCTACTCGGGTTGATTCCATTCTATTCCATTCCATTCCATTCGATCCCATTTGATTCCATTCCATTCCATTCCATTCCATTCCATTCCATTCCATTGAATTCCATTCCATTCCATTCCATTCCATTCCATTGAATTCCATTCCATTCCATTCCATTCAATTGAATTCCGTTCCATTCCATTCCATTCCGTTCCGTTCCGTCCCGTTCCGTTCCGTTCCGTTCCGTTGCGTTCCGTTCCGTTCTACTCGGGTTGATTCCATTCTATTCCATTCCATTCCATTCGATTCCATTCGATTCCATTCGATTCCATTCGATTCCATTCGTTTCCATTCCATTCCATTCCATTCTATTCCATTGAATTCCATTCCATTCCATTCCATTCCATTCCATTCCATTGCATTCCATTCCATTGAATTCCATTGAATTCCATTCCATTGAATTCCATTCCATTGAATTCCATTCCATTCCATTCCATTCCATTCCATTCCATTCCATTCCATTCCATTGAATTCCATTCCATTCCATTCCATTCCATTCCATTCCATTGAATTCCATTCCATTCCATTCCATTCCTTGGAATTCCGTTCCATTCCATTCCATTCCGTTCCGTTCCGTCCCGTTCCGTTCCGTTCCGTTCCGTTGCGTTCCGTTCCGTTCTACTCGGGTTGATTCCATTCTATTCCATTCCATTCCATTCGATTACATTCGATTCCATTCGATTCCACTCCATTCCATTCCATAGAATTCCATTCCATTCCATTCCATTCCATTGAATTCCATTCCATTCCATTCCATTCCATTCCGTTCTACTTTGGTACATTCCATTCCATTCGATTCCATTCCATTCCATTCCATTACATTCCATTCCATTCCATTCCGTTCTACTCGGGTTGATTCCATTCTATTCCATTCCATTCCATTCCATTCCATTGAATTCCATTCCATTCCATTCCATTCCATGGAATTCCGTTCCATTCCATTCCATTCCGTTCCGTTCCGTCCCGTTCCGTTCCGTTCCGTTCCGTTGCGTTCCGTTCCGTTCTACTCGGGTTGATTCCATTCCATTCCATTCCATTCCATTCCATTCCATTCCATTCCATTCCATTCCATTCCATTGAATTCCATTCCATTCCATTCCATTCGATTCCATTGAATTCCATTGAATTCCATTCCATTCCATTCCATTCCATTCCATTGAATTCCATTACATTCCATTGAATTGCATTCCATTCCATTCCATTCCATTGAATTCCGTTCCATTCCATTCCATTCCATTCCGTTCCATTCCGTTGCATTCCGTTCCATTGCGTTCCATTCCGTTGCATTCTATTGAATTCCGTTCCATTGCATTGAATTCCGTTGCATTCCGTTCCGTTCCATTCCATTCCGTTCCGTTCCATTCCATTCCATTCCATTCCATTCCATTCCATTCCATTCCATTCCATTCTACTCGGGTTGATTCCATTCTATTCCATTCCATTCCATTCGAATCCATTCCATTCCATTCCATTCCGTTCTGCTCGGGTTGATTCCATTCTATTCCATTCCATTCCGTTCCGTTCCATTCCGTTCTGTTCCATTCCGTTCCATTCCATTCCATTCCATTCCATTCCGTTCTGCTCGGGTTCATTCCATTCCATTCCGTTCCGTTCCGTTCCGTTCCATTCCGTTCTGTTCCATTCCGTTCCATTCCATTCCATTCCATTCCATTCCGTTCTGCTCGGGTTGATTCCATTCTATTCCATTCCATTCCGTTCCGTTCCGTTCCGTTCCGTTCCCTTCCGTTCTACTCGGGTTGATTCTATTCTATTCCATTCCAGTCCATTCGATTCCATTCGATTCCATTCGATTCCATTCGATTCCATTGGTTTCCATTCCATTCCATTCCATTCTATTCCATTGAATTCCATTCCATTCCATTCCATTCCATTCCATTCCATTCCATTCCATTCCATTGAATTCCATTGAATTCCATTCCATCGAATTCCATTCCATTCCATTGAATTCCATTCCATTCCATTCCATTCCATTCCATGGAATTCCGTTCCATTCCATTCCATTCCATTCCATTCCATTCCATGCCATTGAATTCCATTGAATTCCATTCCATCGAATTCCATTCCTTTCCATGGAATTCCATTCAATTCCATTCCTTTCCATTGAATTCCGTTCCATTCCATTCCATTCCATTCCATTCCATTCCATTCCATTCCATTCCACTCCATTCCATTCCGTTCCATTCCGTTCCATTCCGTTCCATTCCATTGAATTCCATTCCATTGAATTCCATTCCATTCCATTCCATTCCATTGAATTCCGTTCCATTATATTCCATTCCATTCCATTGAATTCCATTCCATTCCATTCCATTCCATTGAATTCCGTTCCATTCCATTCCCATCCGTTCTGTTCCGTTCCATTCCGTTCCGTTCCGTTCCGTTCTACTCGGGTTGATTGCATTCTATTCCGTTCCATTCCATTCGATTCCATTCGATTCCATTCCATTCCATTCCATTCCATTCCGTTCCACTCCATTCCATTCCATTCGATTCCACTCGATTCCATTCCATTCCATTCCGTTCCACTGCATTCCATTCCATTCCATTCCATTCCATTCCATTCCATTCCATTCCATTCCACTCGTGTCCATTCCATTCCATTCCATTCCATTTGTTTCTACTCGGGTTGATTCCATTCCAGTCCATTCCATTCCATTCCTTCCATTCCATTGCATTCCATGGCATTGCATTCCATTCCATTCCGTTCCATTCCATTCCATTGCATTCCATTCCATTCCATTCCATTCCATTCCATTCGATTCCGTTCCGTTCTACTGATGTCCATTCCATTCCATTCCATTCCATTCCATTCCATTCTACTCGGGTAGATTCCATTCCATTCCATTCCATTCCTTTCCTTTCCATTCCATTGCATTCCATTGCATTGCATTCCATTTCATTCAGTTCCATTCCATTCCATTCCGTTCCGTTCCATTCCATTCCATTCCATTCCATTCCAGAGGACTCCACTCCACTCCACTCCACTCCACTCCACTCCGGTACATTCCATTCCATTCCATTCCATTCCATTCCATTCCATTTCCATTCCCATTCCATTTCCATTCCCGTTCCATTTCCATTCCCCTTCCATTTCCATTCCCGTTCCATTTCCATTCCCGTTTCTTTTCCATTCCCGTTCCATTTCCATTCCCGTTCCATTACCATTCCCGTTCCATTTCCATTCCCGATCCATTTCCATTCCCGTTCCTTTTCCATTCCCGTTCCATTTCCATTCCTGTTCCGTTACCATTCCCGTTCCATTTCCGTTCCCGTTCCGTTTCCGTTCCCGTTCCATTTCCGTTCTCGTTCCGTTTCCGTTCCCGTTCCATTTCCATTCCCGTTTCAATTGCGTTCCCGTTCCATTTCCATTCCCGTTCCATTTCCATTCCCTTTCCATTTCCATTTCATTCCTTTCCGTTCTACTAGGGTGCATTCCATTCCATTCCATTGCATTCCATTCCGTTCTGCTCCTGTACATTCCATTCCATTCCATTCCGTTCCATTCCGTTCTACTCGGGTAGATTCCATTCCATTCCATTCCATTCCATTCCATTCCATTCCATTCCATTCCATTCCATTCCATTCTACTGGTGTCCATTCCATTCCATTCCATTCCATTCCATTCCATTCCATTCCATTCCATTCCATTGCATTCCATTCCATTCCATTCCATTCCATTCCGTTCCGTTCTACTCGGTTACATTCCATTCAATTCCATTCCATTCCGTTCTACTCGGGTAGATTCCATTCCATTCCATTCCATTCCTTTCCATTCCATTGCATTCCATTGCATTGCATTGCACTCAATTCCATTCCATTCCATTCCATTCCATTCCATTCCATTCCATTCCATTCCGTTCCGTTCAACCCGGTTACATTCCATTCAATTACATTCCATTCCGTTCTACTCGGTTACATTCCATTCCATTCCATTCCATTCCATTCCAATCCATTCCATTCCATTCCATTCCGTTCTACTCGGGTACATTGCATTCCATTCCATTCCATTCCATTCCATTCCATTCCATTCCATTCCATTCCGTTCTACTTTGGTACATTCCATTCCATTCCATTCCATTCCATTCCATTCCATTCCATTCCATTCCATTCCGTTCTACTCGGGTTGATTCCATTCTATTCCATTCCATTCCATTCCATTCCATTCCATTCCATTCCATTCCATTCCATTCCATTCCATTCCATTCCATGGAATTCCATTCCATTCCATTCCATTCCATAGAATTCCATTCCATTCCATTCCATTCCATTCCATTCCATTCCATTCCATTCCATTGAATTCCATTCCATTCCATTCCATTGAATTCCATTCCATTCCATTCCATTCCATTCCATTCCATTCCATTCCATTCCATTCTACTGGTGTCCATTCCATTCCATTCCATTCCATTCCATTCCATTCCATTCCTTTCCATTCCATTGCATTCCATTGCATTCCATTCCATTCCATTCCATTCCATTCCACTCCACTCCACTCCACTCCACTCCATTCCACTCCACTCCACTCCGGTACATTCCATTCCATTCCATTCCATTCCATTCCATTCCATTCCGTGCTTCTCAGGTACATTCCGTTCCGTTCCATTCCATTCCATTCCATTCCATTCCATTCCATTCCATTCCGTTCCAGTGCACTCTACTCCACTCCACTCCACTCCACTCCACTCCGGTACATTCCATTCCATTCCATTCCATTCCATTCCATTGCATTTCCATTCCCATTCCATTTCCATTCCCGTTCCATTTCCATTCCCGTTTCTTTTCCATTCCCGTTCCATTTCCATTCCAGTTCCATTACCATTCCCGTTCCATTTCCATTCCCGATCCATTTCCATTCCCGTTCCATTTCCATTCCCGTTCCATTTCCATTCCCGTTCCATTTCCATTCCCGTTCCGTTACCATTCCCGTTCCATTTCCGTTCCCGTTCCGTTTCCGTTCCCGTTCCATTTCCGTTCTCGTTCCGTTTCCGTTCCCGTTCCATTTCCATTCCCGTTCCATTTCCGTTCCCGTTCCATTTCCATTCCCGTTCCATTTCCATTCCCTTTCCATTTCCATTTCATTCCATTCCGTTCTGCTCGGGTACATTCCATTCCATTCCATTGCATTCCATTCCGTTCTGCTCCTGTCCATTCCATTCCATTCCATTCCGTTCCATTCCGTTCTACTCGGGTAGATTCCATTCCATTCCATTCCATTCCATTCCATTCCATTCCATTCCATTCTACTGGTGTCCATTCCATTCCATTCCATTCCATTCCATTCCATTCCATTGCATTCCATTCCATTCCATTCCATTCCGTTCCGTTCTACTCGATTACATTCCATTCAATTCCATTCCATTCCGTTCTACTCGGGTAGATTCCATTCCATTCCATTCCATTCCTTTCCATTCCATTGCATTCCATTGCATTGCATTGCACTCAATTCCATTCCATTCCATTCCATTCCATTCCATTCCATTCCATTCCATTCCGTTCCGTTCAACTCGGTTACATTCCATTCAATTACATTCCATTCCGTTCTACTCGGTTACATTCCATTCCATTCCATTCCATTCCATTCCAATCCATTCCATTCCATTCCATTCCGTTCTACTCGTGTACATTCCATTCCATTCCATTCCATTCCATTCCATTCCATTCCATTCCATTCCATTCCATTCCATTCCGTTCTACTTTGGTACATTCCATTCCATTCCATTCCATTCCATTCCATTCCATTCCATTCCATTCCATTCCATTCCATTACGTTCTACTCAGGTTGATTCCATTCTATTCCATTCCATTCCATTTCATTCCATTCCATTCCATTCCATTCCATTCCATTCCATTCCAATCCATTCCATTCCATTGAATTCCATTCCATTCCATTCCATTCCATGGAATTCCATTCCATTCCATTCCATTCCATGGAATTCCATTCCATTCCATTCCATTCCATGGAATTCCATTCCATTCCATTCCATTCCATTCCATTCCATTCCATTCCACTGAATTCCGTTCCATTCCATTCCATTCCATTCCATTCCATCCCATTCCATTCCATTCCATTTCATTCCGTTCTACTCGGGTTGATTCCATTCTATTCCATTCCATTCCATTCGATCCCATTTGATTCCATTCGATTCCATTCAATTCCATTCGATTCCATTCCATTCCACTCCATTCCATTCCATTGAATTCCGTTCCATTCCATTCCATTCCGTTCCGTTCCGTTCCGTTCCGTTCCGTTCCGTTGCGTTCCGTTCCGTTCCGTTGTGTTCCGTTCCGTTCTACTCGGGTTGATTCCATTCTATTCCATTCCATTCCAATCCATTCCATTCCAATCCATCGAATTCCATTCCATTCCATTCCATTCCATTCCATTCCATTCCATTCCATTCCATTGAATTCCATTCCATTCCATTCCATTCCATTCCATTCCATTGAATTCCATTCCATTCCATTCCATTCCATGGAATTCCGTTCCATTCCATTCCATTCCATTCCGTTCCGTCCCGTTCCGTTCCGTTCCGTTCCGTTGCGTTCCGCTCCGTTCTACTCGGGTTGATTCCATTCTATTCCATTCCATTCCATTCGATTCCATTCGATTCCATTCGATTCCACTCCATTCCATTCCATAGAATTCCATTCCATTCCATTCCATTCCATTGAATTCCATTCCATTCCATTCCATTCCATTGAATTCCATTCCATTCCATTCCATTCCATTGAATTCCATTCCATTCCATTCCATTCCATTCCATTCCATTCTACTGGTGTCCATTCCATTCCATTCCATTCCATTCCATTCCATTCCATTCCATTCCATTCCTTTCCATTCCATTGCATTCCATTGCATTCCATTCCATTCCATTCCATTCCATTCCACTCCACTCCACTCCACTCCACTCCATTCCACTCCACTCCACTCCGGTACATTCCATTCCATTCCATTCCATTCCATTCCATTCCATTCCGTGCTTCTCAGGTACATTCCGTTCCGTTCCATTCCATTCCATTCCATTCCATTCCATTCCATTCCGTTCCAGTGCACTCTACTCCACTCCACTCCACTCCACTCCACTCCGGTACATTCCATTCCATTCCATTCCATTCCATTCCATTCCATTTCCATTCCCATTCCATTTCCATTCCCGTTCCATTTCCATTCCCGTTTCTTTTCCATTCCCGTTCCATTTCCATTCCAGTTCCATTACCATTCCCGTTCCATTTCCATTCCCGATCCATTTCCATTCCCGTTCCATTTCCATTCCCGTTCCATTTCCATTCCCGTTCCGTTACCATTCCCGTTCCATTTCCGTTCCCGTTCCGTTTCCGTTCCCGTTCCATTTCCGTTCTCGTTCCGTTTCCGTTCCCGTTCCATTTCCATTCCCGTTCCATTTCCGTTCCCGTTCCATTTCCATTCCTGTTCCATTTCCATTCCCTTTCCATTTCCATTTCATTCCATTCCGTTCTGCTCGGGTACATTCCATTCCATTCCATTGCATTCCATTCCGTTCTGCTCCTGTCCATTCCATTCCATTCCATTCCGTTCCATTCCGTTCTACTCGGGTAGATTCCATTCCATTCCATTCCATTCCATTCCATTCCATTCCATTCCATTCCATTCTACTGGTGTCCATTCCATTCCATTCCATTCCATTCCATTCCATTCCATTCCATTCCATTCCATTGCATTCCATTCCATTCCATTCCATTCCGTTCCGTTCTACTCGATTACATTCCATTCAATTCCATTCCATTCCGTTCTACTCGGTTACATTCCATTCCATTCCATTCCTTTCCATTCCATTGCATTCCATTGCATTGCATTGCACTCAATTCCATTCCATTCCATTCCATTCCATTCCATTCCATTCCATTCAATTCCATTCCGTTCCGTTCAACTCCGTTACATTCCACTCAATTACATTCCATTCCGTTCTACTCGGTTACATTCCATTCCATTCCATTCCATTCCATTCCAATCCATTCCATTCCATTCCATTCCGTTCTACTCGTGTACATTTCATTCCATTCCATTCCATTCCATTCCATTCCATTCCATTCCATTCCATTGAATTCCGTTCCATTCCATTCCATTCCATTCCATTCCATCCCATTCCATTCCATTCCATTCCATTCCGTTCTACTCGGGTTGATTCCATTCTATTCCATTCCATTCCATTCGATCCCATTTGATTCCATTCGATTCCATTCAATTCCATTCGATTCCATTCCATTCCACTCCATTCCATTCCATTGAATTCCATTCCATTCCATTCCATTCCATTCCATGGAATTCCATTCCATTCCATTCCATTCCATTCCATTCCATTCCATAGAATTCCATTCCATTCCATTCCATTCCATTGAATTCCGTTCCATTCCATTCCATTCCGTTCCTTTCCGTTCCGTTCCGTTCCGTTCCGTTGCGTTCCGTTCCGTTCCGTTGCGTTCCGTTCCGTTCTACTCGGGTTGATTCCATTCTATTCCATTCCATTCCAATCCATTCCATTCCATTCCATCGAATTCCATTCCATTCCATTCCATTCCATTCCATTCCATTCCATTCCATTCCATTCCATTACATTCCATTGAATTCCATTCCATTCCATTCCATTCCATTCCATTCCATTCCATTCCATTGAATTCCATTCCATTCCATTCCATTCCATGGAATTCCGTTCCATTCCATTCCATTCCGTTCCGTTCCGTCCCGTTCCGTTCCGTTCCGTTCCGTTGCGTTCCGCTCCGTTCTACTCGGGTTGATTCCATTCTATTCCATTCCATTCCATTCGATTCCATTCGATTCCATTCGATTCCACTCCATTCCATTCCATAGAATTCCATTCCATTCCATTCCATTCCATTGAATGCCATTCCATTCCATTCCATTCCATTGAATTCCATTCAATTCCATTCCATTCCATTCCATTCCATTCCATTCCATTCCATTCCATTCCATTCTACTGTTGTCCATTCCATTCCATTCCATTCCATTCCATTCCATTCCATTCCATTCCATTCCTTTCCATTCCATTGCATTCCATTGCATTCCATTCCATTCCATTCCATTCCATTCCATTCCATTCCATTCCACTCCACACCACTCCAGTCCACTCCATTCCACTCCACTCCACTCCGGTACATTCCATTCCATTCCATTCCATTCCATTCCATTCCATTCCGTGCTTCTCAGGTACATTCCGTTCCGTTCCATTCCATTCCATTCCATTCCATTCCGTTCCAGTGCACTCTACTCCACTCCACTCCACTCCACTCCGGTACATTCCATTCCATTCCATTCCATTCCATTCCATTCCATTTCCATTCCCATTCCATTTCCATTCCCGTTCCATTTCCATTCCCGTTTCTTTTCCATTCCCGTTCCATTTCCATTCCCGTTCCATTACCATTCCCGTTCCATTTCCATTCCCGATCCATTTCCATTCCCGTTCCTTTTCCATTCCCGTTCCATTTCCATTCCTGTTCCGTTACCATTCCCGTTCCATTTCCGTTCCCGTTCCGTTTCCGTTCCCGTTCCATTTCCGTTCTTGTTCCGTTTCCGTTCCCGATCCATTTCCATTCCCGTTTCAATTGCGTTCCCGTTCCATTTCCATTCCCGTTCCATTTCCATTCCCTTTCCATTTCCATTTCATTCCTTTCCATTCTGCTCGGGTACATTCCATTCCATTCCATTGCATTCCATTCCGTTCTGCTCCTGTCCATTCCATTCCATTCCATTCCGTTCCATTCCGTTCTACTCGGGTAGATTCCACTCCATTCCATTCCATTCCATTCCATTCCATTCCATTCCATTCCATTCCATTCTACTGGTGTCCATTCCATTCCATTCCATTCCATTCCATTCCATTCCATTCCATTGCATTCCATTCCATTCCATTCCATTCCATTCCGTTCCGTTCTACTCGGTTACATTCCACTCAATTCCATTCCATTCCGTTCTACTCGGGTAGATTCCATTCCATTCCATTCCATTCCTTTCCATTCCATTGCATTCCATTGCATTGCATTGCACTCAATTCCATTCCATTCCATTCCATTCCATTCCATTCCATCCCATTCCATTCCATTCCGTTCCGTTCAACCCGGTTACATTCCATTCAATAACATTCCATTCCGTTCTACTCGGTTACATTCCATTCCATTCCATTCCATTCCATTCCAATCCATTCCATTTCATTCCATTCCGTTCTACTCGGGTACATTGCATTCCATTCCATTCCATTCCATTCCATTCCATTCCATTCCATTCCATTCCGTTCTACTTTGGTACATTCCATTCCATTCCATTCCATTCCATTCCATTACATTCCATTCCATTCCATTCCGTTCTACTCGGGTTGATTCCATTCTATTCCATTCCATTCCATTCCATTCCATTCCATTCCATTCGATTCCATTCCATTCCATTCCATGGAATTCCATTGCATTCCATTCCATTCCATTGAATTCCATTCCATTCCATTCCATTCCATTCCATTCCATTCCATTCCATTCCATTCCATTGAATTCCATTCCATTCCGTTGAATTCCATTCCATTCCATTCCATTCCATTGAATTCCGTTCCATTCCATTCCATTCCATTCCATTCCATAGAATTCCATTCCATTCTATTCCATAGAATTCCGTTCCGTTCCATTCCATTCCATTCCATTCCATTCCGTTCCAGTGCACTCTACTCCACTCCACTCCACTCCACTCCACTCCGGTACATTCCATTCCATTCCATTCCATTCCATTCCATTCCATTCCATTTCCATTCCCATTCCATTTCCATTCCCGTTCCATTTCCATTCCCGTTTCTTTTCCATTCCCGTTCCATTTCCATTCCAGTTCCATTACCATTCCCGTTCCATTTCCATTCCCGATCCATTTCCATTCCCGTTCCTTTTCCATTCCCGTTCCATTTCCATTCCCGTTCCGTTACCATTCCCGTTCCATTTCCGTTCCCGTTCCGTTTCCGTTCCCGTTCCATTTCCGTTCTCGTTCCGTTTCCGTTCCCGTTCCATTTCCATTCCCGTTCCATTTCCGTTCCCGTTCCATTTCCATTCCCGTTCCATTTCCGTTCCCGTTCCATTTCCATTCCCGTTCTATTTCCATTCCCTTTCCATTTCCATTTCATTCCATTCCGTTCTGCTCCGGTACATTCCATTCCATTCCATTGCATTCCATTCCGTTCTGCTCTTGTCCATTCCATTCCATTCCATTCCGTTCCATTCCGTTCTACTCGGGTAGATTCCATTCCATTCCATTCCATTCCATTCCATTCCATTCCATTCCATTCCATTCTACTGGTGTCCATTCCATTCCATTCCATTCCATTCCATTCCATTCCATTCCATTCCATTCCATTGCATTCCATTCCATTCCATTCCATTCCATTCCATTCCGTTCCGTTCTACTCGGTTACATTCCATTCAATTCCATTCCATTCCGTTCTACTCGGGTAGATTCCATTCCATTCCATTCCATTCCATTCCTTTCCATTCCATTGCATTCCATTGAATTGCATTGCACTCAATTCCATTCCATTCCATTCCATTCCATTCCATTCCATTCCATTCCGTTCCGTTCAACTCGGTTACATTCCATTCAATTACATTTCATTCCGTTCTACTCGGTTACATTCCATTCCATTCCATTCCATTCCATTCCAATCCATTCCATTCCATTCCATTCCGTTCTACTCGGGTACATTCCATTCCATTCCATTCCATTCCATTCCATTCCATTCCATTGAATTCCATTCCATTCCATTCCATTCCATTCCATTGAATTCCATTCCGTTCCATTCCATTCCATTGAATTCCATTCCATTCCATTCCATTCCATTCCATTCCATTCCATTCCATTCCATTCCATTCCATTCCATCCCATTCCATTCCATTCCATTCCATTCCGTTCTACTCGGGTTGATTCCATTCTATTCCATTCCATTCCATTCGATCCCATTTGATTCCATTCGATTCCATTCAATTCCATTCGATTCCATTCCATTCCACTCCATTCCATTCCATTGAATTCCATTCCATTCCATTCCATTCCATTCCATTCCACTCCATTCCATTCCATTGAATTCCATTCCATTCCATTCCATTCCATTCCATTCCATTCCATTCCATTGAATTCCATTCCATTCCATTCCATTCCATTCCATTGAATTCCATTCCATTCCATTCCATTCAATGGAATTCCGTTCCATTCCATTCCATTCCGTTCCGTTCCGTCCCGTTCCGTTCCGTTCCGTTCCGTTGCGTTCCGTTCCTTTCTACTCGGGTTGATTAAATTCTATTCCATTCCATTCTGTTCGATTCCATTCGATTCCAATTGATTCCATTCGATTCCATTCGATTCCATTGAATTCCATTCCATTCCATTCCATTCCATTGAATTCCGTTGCATTATATTCCATTCCGTTCCGTTCCGTCCCGTTCCGTTCCGTTCCGTTCCGTTGCGTGCCGTTCCGTTCTACTCGGGTTGATTCCATTCCATTCCATTCCATTCCATTCCATTCCATTCCATTCCATTCCATTCCATTGAATTCCATTCCATTCCATTCCATTCCATTCCATTCCATTCCATTCCGTTCTACTCGGGTTGATTCCATTCTATGCCATTCCATTCCATTTGATCTCATTCGATTCCATTCGATTACATTCGATTCCACTCCATTCCATTCCATTGAATTCCATTCCATTCCATTCCATTCCATTCCATTCCATTGAATTCCATTCCATTCCATTCCATTCCATTCCATTCCATTCCATTCCATTCCATTCCATTCCATTGAATTCCATTCCATTCCATTGAATTCCATTCCATTCCATTCCATTCCATTGAATTCCGTTCCATTCCATTCCATTCCATTCCATTGAATTCCATTCCATTCCTTTCCATAGAATTCCGTTCCATTCCATTCCATTCCATTCCATTCCATTCCATTCCATTCCATTGAATTCCATTCCATTCCATTCCATTCCATTCCTTTCCATTGAATTCCATTCTGTTCCATTCCATTCCTTTGAATTCCGTTCCATTCCATTCCATTCCTTTCCGTTCCGTTCCGTTCCGTTCCGTTCCGTTTCGTTCCGCTCCGTTCTACTCGGGTTGATTCCATTCTATTCCATTCCATTCCATTCGATCCCATTCGATTCCATTCGATTCCATTCGATTCCATTCGATTCCACTCCATTCCATTCCATAGAATTCCATTCCATTCCATTCCATTTGAATTCCATTCCATTCCATTCCATTCCATTCTATTCCATTCCATCCCATTCCATTCCATTCCATTCTACTCGGGTTGATTGCATTCTATTCCATTCCATTCCATTCGATTCCATTCGATTCCATTCGATTCCATTCGATTCCATTCGATTCCATTCCATTCCATTCCATTCCATTCCATTCCATTCCATTGAATTCCATTCCATTCCATTCCATTCCATTCCATTGAATTCCATTCCATTCCATTCCATTCCATTCCATTCCATTCCATTCCATTGAATTCCATTCCATTCCATAGAATTCCATTCCATTCCATTCCATTCCATTGAATTCCGTTCCTTTCCATTCCATTCCATTCCGTTCCGTTCCGTTCCGTTCCGTTGCGTTCCGTTCCGTTCAACTAGGGCTGATTCCATTCTATTCAATTCCATTCCATTCCATTCTACACGGGTTGATCATTCCATTCCGTTCCGTTCCGTTCCGTTCCATTCCGTTCCGTACCGTTCTACTCGGGTTGATTCCATTCTATTCCATTCCATTCCATTCGATTCCATTCGACTCCATTCCATTCCATTCCATTCCATTCCATTCCATTCCATTGCATTCCATTCCACTCCATTCCATTCCATTCCATTCCATTCCATTACATTCCATTCCGTTCCGTTCCGTTCCGTTCCGTTCCGTTGCGTTCCGTTCCGTTCTACTCGGGTTGATTCCATTCTATTCCATTCCATTCCATTTGACTCCATTCGATTCCATTCCATTCCATTGCATTGAATTCCATTCCATTCCATTCCATTCCATTCCATTCCATTCCACTCCATTGAATTCCATTCCATTCCATTCCATTCCATTCCATTCCATTCCACTCCATTCCATTCCACTCCACTGCACTCCACTCCACTCCACTCCACGCCATTCCACTCCCTTCCATTCCATTAAATTGAATTCCATTCCATTCCATTCCATTCCATTCCATTCCATTCCATTCCATTCCACTCCATTCCATTCCACTCCACTCCACTCCACTCCACTCCACTCCATTCCATTCCCTTCCATTCCATTCAATTGAATTGCATTGAATTCCATTCCATTCCATTCCATAACATTTCATTCCATTCCATTCCATTCCATTCCATTCCATTCCATTCCATTCCGTTCTACTCGGGTTGATTCCATTCTATTCCATTCCATTCCATTCGATTCCATTCGATTCCATTCGATTCCATTCGATTCCATTCGTTTCCATTCCATTCCATTCCATTCTATTCCATTGAATTCCATTCCATTCCATTCCATTCCATTCCATTCCATTGCATTCCATTCCATTGAATTCCATGGAATTCCATTCCATTGAATTCCATTGAATTCCATTCCATTCCATTCCATTCCATTCCATTCCATTCCATTGAATTCCATTCCATTCGATTCCATTCCATTCCATTCCATTCCAATCCGTTCTACTCGGGTAGATTCCATTCCATTCCATTCCATTCCATTCCATTCCATTCCATTCCATTCCATTCCATTCCATTCCATTCAACTGGTGTCCATTCCATTCCATTCCATTCCATTCCATTCCATTCCTTTCCATTCCATTGCATTCCATTCCATTCCATTCCATTCCGTTCCGTTCTACTCGGTTACATTCCATTCAATTCCATTCCATTCCGATCTACTCGGGTAGATTCCATTCCATTCCATTCCATTCCATTCCATTCCGTTCCGTTCAACTCGGTTACATTCCATTCAATTACATTCCATTCCGTTGTACTCGGTTACATTCCATTCCATTCCATTCCATTCCATTCCAATCCATTCCATTCCATTCCATTCCGTTCTACTCGGGTACATTCCATTCCATTCCATTCCATTCCATTCCATTCCATTCCATTCCATTCCATTCCGTTCTACTTTGGTACATTCCATTCCATTCCATTCCATTCCATTCCATTCCATTCCATTCCATTCCATTCCGTTCTACTCAGGTTGATTCCATTCTATTCCATTCCATTCCATTCCATTCCATTCCATTCCATTCGATTCCATTCCATTCCATTCCATAGAATTCCATTCCATTCCATTCCATTCCATGGAATTCCATTCCATTCCATTCCATTCCATTCCATTCCATTCCATTCCATTCCATTCCATTGAATTCCATTCCGTTCCATTCCATTCCATTGAATTCCATTCCATTCCATTCCATTCCATTCCATTCCATTCCATTCCATCCCATTCCATTCCATTCCATTCCATTCCATTCCATTCCATCCCATTCCATTCCATTCCATTCCATTCCGTTCTACTCGGGTTGATTCCATTCTATTCCATTCCATTCCATTCGATCCCATTTGATTCCATTCGATTCCATTCAATTCCATTCGATTCCATTCCATTCCACTCCATTCCATTCCATTGAATTCCATTCCATTCCATTCTATTCCATTCCATTCCATTCCATTCCATGGAATTCCATTCCATTCCATTCCATTCCATTCCATGGAATTCCATTCCATTCCATTCCATTCCATTCCATTCCATAGAATTCCATTCCATTCCACTCCATTCCACTGAATTCCGTTCCATTCCATTCCATTCCGTTCCGTTCCGTTCCGTTCTGTTGCGTTCCGTTCCGTTCCGTTGTGTTCCGTTCCGTTCTACTCGGGTTGATTCCATTCTATTCCATTCCATTCCAATCCATTCCATTCCATTCCATTGAATTCCATTCCATTCCATTCCATTCCATTCCATTCCATTCCATTCCATTCCATTGAATTCCATTCCATTCCATTCCATTCCATTCCATTGAATTCCATTCCATTCCATTCCATTCCATGGAATTCCGTTCCATTCCATTCCATTCCGTTCCGTTCCGTCCCGTTCCGTTCCGTTCCGTTCCGTTGCGTTCCGTTCCGTTCTACTCGGGTTGATTCCATTCTATTCCATTCCATTCCATTCCATTCCATTCGATTCCATTCGATTCCACTCCATTCCATTCCATAGAATTCCATTCCATTCCATTCCATTCCATTGAATTCCATTCCATTCCATTCCATTCCATAGAATTCCATTCCATTCCATTCCATTCCATTGAATTCCATTCCATTCCATTCCATTCCATTCCATTCCATTCCATTCCATTCCATTCCATTCCACTGGTGTCCATTCCATTCCATTCCATTCCATTCCATTCCATTCCATTCCATTCCTTTCCATTCCATTGCATTCCATTGCATTCCATTCCATTCCATTCCATTCCATTCCATTCCATTCCATTCCATTCCACTCCACTCCACTCCACTCCACTCCATTCCACTCCACTCCACTCCGGTACATTCCATTCCATTCCATTCCATTCCATTCCATTCCATTCCATTCCATTCCATTCCGTGCTTCTCGGGTACATTCCGTTCCGTTCCATTCCATTCCATTCCGTTCCAGTGCACTCTACTCCACTCCACTCCACTCCACTCCACTCCGGTACATTCCATTCCATTCCATTCCATTCCATTCCATTCCATTTCCATTCCCACTCCATTTCCATTCCCGTTCCATTTCCATTCCCGTTTCTTTTCCATTCCCATTCCATTTCCATTCCAGTTCCATTACCATTCCCGTTCCATTTCCATTCCCGATCCATTTCCATTCCCGTTCCTTTTCCATTCCCGTTCCATTTCCATTCCCGTTCCGTTACCATTCCCGTTCCATTTCCGTTCCCGTTCCGTTTCCGTTCCCGTTCCATTTCCGTTCTCGTTCCGTTTCCGTTCCCGTTCCATTTCCATTCCCGTTCCATTTCCGTTCCCGTTCCATTTCCATTCCCGTTCCATTTCCATTCCCTTTCCATTTCCATTTCATTCCATTCCGTTCTGCTCGGGTACATTCCATTCCATTCCATTGCATTCCATTCCGTTCTGCTCCTGTCCATTCCATTCCATACCATTCCGTTCCATTCTGTTCTACTCGGGTAGATTCCATTCCATTCCATTCCATTCCATTCCATTCCATTCCATTCCATTCCATTCCATGGAATTCCATTCCATTCCATTCCATTCCATTCCATGGAATTCCATTCCATTCCATTCCATTCCATTCCATAGAATTCCATTCCATTCCATTCCATTCCATGGAATTCCGTACCATTCCATTCCATTCCGTTCCGTTCCGTTCCGTTCCGTTCCGTTGCGTTCCGTTCCGTTGCGTTGTGTTCCGTTCCGTTCTACTCGGGTTGATTCCATTCTATTCCATTCCATTCCAATCCATTCCATTGAATTCCATTCCATTCCATTCCATTCCATGGAATTCCGTTCCATTCCATTCCATTCCGTTCCGTTCCGTCCCGTTCCGTTCCGTTCCGTTCCGTTGCGTTCCCTTCCGTTCTACTCGGGTTGATTCCATTCTATTCCATTCCATTCCATTCGATTCCATTCGATTCCATTCGATTCCACTCCATTCCATTCCATAGAATTCCATTCCATTCCATTCCATTCCATTGAATTCCATTCCATTCCATTCCATTCCATTGAATTCCATTCCATTCCATTCCATTCCATTGAATTCCATTCCATTCCATTCCATTCCATTCCATTCCATTCTACTGGTGTCCATTCCATTCCATTCCATTCCATTCCATTCCATTCCATTCCTTTCCATTCCATTGCATTCCATTGCATTCCATTCCATTCCATTCCATTCCATTCCACTCCACTCCACTCCACTCCACTCCATTCCACTCCACTCCACTCCGGTACATTCCATTCCATTCCATTCCATTCCATTCCATTCCATTCCGTGCTTCTCAGGTACATTCCGTTCTGTTCCATTCCATTCCATTCCATTCCATTCCATTCCATTCCGTTCCAGTGCACTCTACTCCACTCCACTCCACTCCACTCCACTCCGGTACATTCCATTCCATTCCATTCCATTCCATTCCATTCCATTCCATTTCCATTCGCGTTCCATTTCCATTCCCGTTCCATTTCCATTCCCGTTTCTTTTCCATTCCCGTTCCATTTCCATTCCAGTTCCATTACCATTCCCGTTCCATTTCCATTCCCGATCCATTTCCATTCCCGTTCCATTTCCATTCCCGTTCCATTTCCATTCCCGTTCCGTTACCATTCCCGTTCCATTTCCGTTCCCGTTCCGTTTCCGTTCCCGTTCCATTTCCGTTCTCGTTCCGTTTCCGTTCCCGTTCCATTTCCGTTCCCGTTCCATTTCCGTTCCCGTTCCATTTCCATTCCTGTTCCATTTCCATTCCCTTTCCATTTCCATTTCATTCCATTCCGTTCTGCTCGGGTACATTCCATTCCATTCCATTGCATTCCATTCCGTTCTGCTCCTGTCCATTCCATTCCATTCCATTCCGTTCCATTCCGTTCTACTCGGGTAGATTCCATTCCATTCCATTCCATTCCATTCCATTCCATTCCATTCCATTCTACTGGTGTCCATTCCATTCCATTCCATTCCATTCCATTCCATTCCATTCCATTCCATTGCATTCCATTCCATTCCATTCCATTCCGTTCCGTTCTACTCGATTACATTCCATTCAATTCCATTCCATTCCGTTCTACTCGGGTAGATTCCATTCCATTCCATTCCATTCCTTTCCATTCCATTGCATTCCATTGCATTGCATTGCACTCAATTCCATTCCATTCCATTCCATTCCATTCCATTCCATTCCATTCCATTCTGTTCCGTTCAACTCGGTTACATTCCATTCAATTACATTCCATTCCGTTCTACTCGGTTACATTCCATTCCATTCCATTCCATTCCATTCCAATCCATTCCATTCCATTCCATTCCGTTCTACTCGTGTACATTCCATTCCATTCCATTCCATTCCATTCCATTCCATTCCATTCCATTCCATTCCATTCCGTTCTACTTTGGTACATTCCATTCCATTCCATTCCATTCCATTCCATTCCATTGCATTCCATTCCATTCCGTTCTACTCAGGTTGATTCCATTCTATTCCATTCCATTCCATTTCATTCCATTCCATTCCATTCCATTCCATTCGATTCCATTCCATTCCATTCCATTGAATTCCATTCCATTCCATTCCATTCCATGGAATTCCATTCCATTCCATTCCATTCCATGGAATTCCATTCCATTCCATTCCATTCCATTCCATTCCATTCCATTCCATTGAATTCCATTCCGTTCCATTCCATTCCTTTGAATTCCATTCCATTCCATTCCATTCCATTCCATTCCATTCCATTCCATTCCATTCCATTGAATTCCGTTCCATTCCATTCCATTCCATTCCATTCCATCCCATTCCATTCCATTCCATTCCATTCCATTCTACTCGGGTTGATTCCATTCTATTCCATTCCATTCCATTCGATCCCATTTGATTCCATTCGATTCCATTCAATTCCATTCGATTCCATTCCATTCCACTCCATTCCATTCCATTGAATTCCATTCCATTCCATTCCATTCCATTCCATTCCATTCCATTCCATTCCATAGAATTCCATTCCATTCCATTCCATTCCATTGAATTCCGTTCCATTCCATTCCATTCCGTTCCGTTCCGTTCCGTTCCGTTCCGTTCCGTTGCGTTCCGTTCCGTTCCGTTGTGTTCCGTTCCGTTCTACTCGGGTTGATTCCATTCTATTCCATTCCATTCCAATCCATTCCATTCCATTCCATCGAATTCCATTCCATTCCATTCCATTCCATTCCATTCCATTACATTCCATTGAATTCCATTCCATTCCATTCCATTCCATTCCATTCCATTCCATTGAATTCCATTCCATTCCATTCCATTCCATGGAATTCCGTTCCATTCCATTCCATTCCGTTCCGTTCCGTCCCGTTCCGTTCCGTTCCGTTCCGTTGCGTTCCGCTCCGTTCTACTCGGGTTGATTCCATTCTATTCCATTCCATTCCATTCGATTCCATTCGATTCCATTCGATTCCACTCCATTCCATTCCATAGAATTCCATTCCATTCCATTGCATTGCATTGAATTCCATTCCATTCCATTCCATTCCATTGAATTCCATTCCATTCCATTCCATTCCATTGAATTCCATTCCATTCCATTCCATTCCATTCCATTCCATTCCATTCCATTCCATTCCATTCTACTGTTGTCCATTCCATTCCATTCCATTCCATTCCATTCCATTCCATTCCATTCCATTCCATTCCATTCCATTCCTTTCCATTCCATTGCATTCCATTGCATTCCATTCCATTCCATTCCATTCCATTCCATTCCACTCCACACCACTCCAGTCCACTCCATTCCACTCCACTCCACTCCGGTACATTCCATTCCATTCCATTCCATTCCATTCCATTCCATTCCATTCCGTGCTTCTCAGGTACATTCCGTTCCGTTCCATTCCATTCCATTCCATTCCATTCCGTTCCAGTGCACTCTACTCCACTCCACTCCACTCCACTCCGGTACATTCCATTCCATTCCATTCCATTCCATTCCATTCCATTCCATTCCATTCCATTCCATTCCATTCCATTCCATTCCATTCCATTCCATTCCATTCCATTCCATTCCATTCCATTCCTTTCCATTCCATTGCATTCCATTGCATTCCATTCCATTCCATTCCATTCCATTCCATTCCATTCCATTCCATTCCACTCCACTCCACTCCACTCCACTCCATTCCACTCCACTCCACTCCGGTACATTCCATTCCATTCCATTCCATTCCATTCCATTCCATTCCATTCCATTCCATTCCGTGCTTCTCGGGTACATTCCGTTCCGTTCCATTCCATTCCATTCCGTTCCAGTGCACTCTACTCCACTCCACTCCACTCCACTCCACTCCGGTACATTCCATTCCATTCCATTCCATTCCATTCCATTCCATTTCCATTCCCACTCCATTTCCATTCCCGTTCCATTTCCATTCCCGTTTCTTTTCCATTCCCATTCCATTTCCATTCCAGTTCCATTACCATTCCCGTTCCATTTCCATTCCCGATCCATTTCCATTCCCGTTCCTTTTCCATTCCCGTTCCATTTCCATTCCCGTTCCGTTACCATTCCCGTTCCATTTCCGTTCCCGTTCCGTTTCCGTTCCCGTTCCATTTCCGTTCTCGTTCCGTTTCCGTTCCCGTTCCATTTCCATTCCCGTTCCATTTCCGTTCCCGTTCCATTTCCATTCCCGTTCCATTTCCATTCCCTTTCCATTTCCATTTCATTCCATTCCGTTCTGCTCGGGTACATTCCATTCCATTCCATTGCATTCCATTCCGTTCTGCTCCTGTCCATTCCATTCCATACCATTCCGTTCCATTCTGTTCTACTCGGGTAGATTCCATTCCATTCCATTCCATTCCATTCCATTCCATTCCATTCCATTCCATTCCATGGAATTCCATTCCATTCCATTCCATTCCATTGAATTCCGTTCCATTCCATTCCATTCCATTCCATTGAATTCCATTCCATTCCTTTCCATAGAATTCCGTTCCATTCCATTCCATTCCATTCCATTCCATTCCATTCCATTCCATTGAATTCCATTCCATTCCATTCCATTCCATTCCTTTCCATTGAATTCCATTCTGTTCCATTCCATTCCTTTGAATTCCGTTCCATTCCATTCCATTCCTTTCCATTCCGTTCCGTTCCGTTCCGTTCCGTTTCGTTCCGCTGCGTTCTACTCGGGTTGATTCCATTCTATTCCATTCCATTCCATTCGATCCCATTCGATTCCATTCGATTCCATTCGATTCCATTCGATTCCACTCCATTCCATTCCATAGAATTCCATTCCATTCCATTCCATTTGAATTCCATTCCATTCCATTCCATTCCATTCTATTCCATTCCATCCCATTCCATTCCATTCCATTCTACTCGGGTTGATTGCATTCTATTCCATTCCATTCCATTCGATTCCATTCGATTCCATTCGATTCCATTCGATTCCATTCGATTCCATTCCATTCCATTCCATTCCATTCCATTCCATTCCATTGAATTCCATTCCATTCCATTCCATTCCATTCCATTGAATTCCATTCCATTCCATTCCATTCCATTCCATTCCATTCCATTCAATTCCATTCCATTGAATTCCATTCCATTCCATAGAATTCCATTCCATTCCATTCCATTCCATTGAATTCCGTTCCTTTCCATTCCATTCCATTCCGTTCCGTTCCGTTCCGTTCCGTTGCGTTCCGTTCCGTTCAACTAGGGCTGATTCCATTCTATTCAATTCCATTCCATTCCATTCTACACGGGTTGATCATTCCATTCCGTTCCGTTCCGTTCCGTTCCGTTCCGTTCCGTACCGTTCTACTCGGGTTGATTCCATTCTATTCCATTCCATTCCATTCGATTCCATTCGACTCCATTCCATTCCATTCCATTCCATTCCATTCCATTCCATTGCATTCCATTCCACTCCATTCCATTCCATTCCATTCCATTCCATTACATTCCATTCCGTTCCGTTCCGTTCCGTTCCGTTCCGTTGCGTTCCGTTCCGTTCTACTCGGGTTGATTCCATTCTATTCCATTCCATTCCATTTGACTCCATTCGATTCCATTCCATTCCATTGCATTGAATTCCATTCCATTCCATTCCATTCCATTCCATTCCATTCCACTCCATTGAATTCCATTCCATTCCATTCCATTCCATTCCATTCCATTCCACTCCATTCCATTCCACTCCACTGCACTCCACTCCACTCCACTCCACGCCATTCCACTCCCTTCCATTCCATTAAATTGAATTCCATTCCATTCCATTCCATTCCATTCCATTCCATTCCATTCCATTCCACTCCATTCCATTCCACTCCACTCCACTCCACTCCACTCCACTCCATTCCATTCCCTTCCATTCCATTCAATTGAATTGCATTGAATTCCATTCCATTCCATTCCATAACATTTCATTCCATTCCATTCCATTCCATTCCATTCCATTCCATTCCATTCCGTTCTACTCGGGTTGATTCCATTCTATTCCATTCCATTCCATTCGATTCCATTCGATTCCATTCGATTCCATTCGATTCCATTCGTTTCCATTCCATTCCATTCCATTCTATTCCATTGAATTCCATTCCATTCCATTCCATTCCATTCCATTCCATTGCATTCCATTCCATTGAATTCCATGGAATTCCATTCCATTGAATTCCATTGAATTCCATTCCATTCCATTCCATTCCATTCCATTCCATTCCATTCCATTGAATTCCATTCCATTCGATTCCATTCCATTCCATTCCATTCCAATCCGTTCTACTCGGGTAGATTCCATTCCATTCCATTCCATTCCATTCCATTCCATTCCATTCCATTCCATTCCATTCAACTGGTGTCCATTCCATTCCATTCCATTCCATTCCATTCCATTCCTTTCCATTCCATTGCATTCCATTCCATTCCATTCCATTCCGTTCCGTTCTACTCGGTTACATTCCATTCAATTCCATTCCATTCCGATCTACTCGGGTAGATTCCATTCCATTCCATTCCATTCCATTCCATTCCGTTCCGTTCAACTCGGTTACATTCCATTCAATTACATTCCATTCCGTTGTACTCGGTTACATTCCATTCCATTCCATTCCATTCCATTCCAATCCATTCCATTCCATTCCATTCCGTTCTACTCGGGTACATTCCATTCCATTCCATTCCATTCCATTCCATTCCATTCCATTCCATTCCATTCCGTTCTACTTTGGTACATTCCATTCCATTCCATTCCATTCCATTCCATTCCATTCCATTCCATTCCATTCCATTCCGTTCTACTCAGGTTGATTCCATTCTATTCCATTCCATTCCATTCCATTCCATTCCATTCCATTCGATTCCATTCCATTCCATTCCATAGAATTCCATTCCATTCCATTCCATTCCATGGAATTCCATTCCATTCCATTCCATTCCATTCCATTCCATTCCATTCCATTCCATTCCATTGAATTCCATTCCGTTCCATTCCATTCCATTGAATTCCATTCCATTCCATTCCATTCCATTCCATTCCATTCCATTCCATCCCATTCCATTCCATTCCATTCCATTCCATTCCATTCCATCCCATTCCATTCCATTCCATTCCATTCCGTTCTACTCGGGTTGATTCCATTCTATTCCATTCCATTCCATTCGATCCCATTTGATTCCATTCGATTCCATTGAATTCCATTCGATTCCATTCCATTCCACTCCATTCCATTCCATTGAATTCCATTCCATTCCATTCTATTCCATTCCATTCCATTCCATTCCATGGAATTCCATTCCATTCCATTCCATTCCATTCCATGGAATTCCATTCCATTCCATTCCATTCCATTCCATTCCATTCCATTCCATTGAATTCCATTCCGTTCCATTCCATTCCTTTGAATTCCATTCCATTCCATTCCATTCCATTCCATTCCATTCCATTCCATTCCATTCCATTGAATTCCGTTCCATTCCATTCCATTCCATTCCATTCCATCCCATTCCATTCCATTCCATTCCATTCCATTCTACTCGGGTTGATTCCATTCTATTCCATTCCATTCCATTCGATCCCATTTGATTCCATTCGATTCCATTCAATTCCATTCGATTCCATTCCATTCCACTCCATTCCATTCCATTGAATTCCATTCCATTCCATTCCATTCCATTCCATTCCATTCCATTCCATTCCATAGAATTCCATTCCATTCCATTCCATTCCATTGAATTCCGTTCCATTCCATTCCATTCCGTTCCGTTCCGTTCCGTTCCGTTCCGTTCCGTTGCGTTCCGTTCCGTTCCGTTGTGTTCCGTTCCGTTCTACTCGGGTTGATTCCATTCTATTCCATTCCATTCCAATCCATTCCATTCCATTCCATCGAATTCCATTCCATTCCATTCCATTCCATTCCATTCCATTACATTCCATTGAATTCCATTCCATTCCATTCCATTCCATTCCATTCCATTCCATTGAATTCCATTCCATTCCATTCCATTCCATGGAATTCCGTTCCATTCCATTCCATTCCGTTCCGTTCCGTCCCGTTCCGTTCCGTTCCGTTCCGTTGCGTTCCGCTCCGTTCTACTCGGGTTGATTCCATTCTATTCCATTCCATTCCATTCGATTCCATTCGATTCCATTCGATTCCACTCCATTCCATTCCATAGAATTCCATTCCATTCCATTGCATTGCATTGAATTCCATTCCATTCCATTCCATTCCATTGAATTCCATTCCATTCCATTCCATTCCATTGAATTCCATTCCATTCCATTCCATTCCATTCCATTCCATTCCATTCCATTCCATTCCATTCTACTGTTGTCCATTCCATTCCATTCCATTCCATTCCATTCCATTCCATTCCATTCCATTCCATTCCATTCCATTCCATTCCTTTCCATTCCATTGCATTCCATTGCATTCCATTCCATTCCATTCCATTCCATTCCATTCCACTCCACACCACTCCAGTCCACTCCATTCCACTCCACTCCACTCCGGTACATTCCATTCCATTCCATTCCATTCCATTCCATTCCATTCCATTCCGTGCTTCTCAGGTACATTCCGTTCCGTTCCATTCCATTCCATTCCATTCCATTCCGTTCCAGTGCACTCTACTCCACTCCACTCCACTCCACTCCGGTACATTCCATTCCATTCCATTCCATTCCATTCCATTCCATTCCATTCCATTCCATTCCATTCCATTCCATTCCATTCCATTCCATTCCATTCCATTCCATTCCATTCCATTCCTTTCCATTCCATTGCATTCCATTGCATTCCATTCCATTCCATTCCATTCCATTCCATTCCATTCCATTCCATTCCACTCCACTCCACTCCACTCCACTCCATTCCACTCCACTCCACTCCGGTACATTCCATTCCATTCCATTCCATTCCATTCCATTCCATTCCATTCCATTCCATTCCATTCCGTGCTTCTCGGGTACATTCCGTTCCGTTCCATTCCATTCCATTCCGTTCCAGTGCACTCTACTCCACTCCACTCCACTCCACTCCACTCCGGTACATTCCATTCCATTCCATTCCATTCCATTCCATTCCATTTCCATTCCCACTCCATTTCCATTCCCGTTCCATTTCCATTCCCGTTTCTTTTCCATTCCCATTCCATTTCCATTCCAGTTCCATTACCATTCCCGTTCCATTTCCATTCCCGATCCATTTCCATTCCCGTTCCTTTTCCATTCCCGTTCCATTTCCATTCCCGTTCCGTTACCATTCCCGTTCCATTTCCGTTCCCGTTCCGTTTCCGTTCCCGTTCCATTTCCGTTCTCGTTCCGTTTCCGTTCCCGTTCCATTTCCATTCCCGTTCCATTTCCGTTCCCGTTCCATTTCCATTCCCGTTCCATTTCCATTCCCTTTCCATTTCCATTTCATTCCATTCCGTTCTGCTCGGGTACATTCCATTCCATTCCATTGCATTCCATTCCGTTCTGCTCCTGTCCATTCCATTCCATACCATTCCGTTCCATTCTGTTCTACTCGGGTAGATTCCATTCCATTCCATTCCATTCCATTCCATTCCATTCCATTCCATTCCATTCCATGGAATTCCATTCCATTCCATTCCATTCCATTGAATTCCGTTCCATTCCATTCCATTCCATTCCATTGAATTCCATTCCATTCCTTTCCATAGAATTCCGTTCCATTCCATTCCATTCCATTCCATTCCATTCCATTCCATTCCATTGAATTCCATTCCATTCCATTCCATTCCATTCCTTTCCATTGAATTCCATTCTGTTCCATTCCATTCCTTTGAATTCCGTTCCATTCCATTCCATTCCTTTCCATTCCGTTCCGTTCCGTTCCGTTCCGTTTCGTTCCGCTGCGTTCTACTCGGGTTGATTCCATTCTATTCCATTCCATTCCATTCGATCCCATTCGATTCCATTCGATTCCATTCGATTCCATTCGATTCCACTCCATTCCATTCCATAGAATTCCATTCCATTCCATTCCATTTGAATTCCATTCCATTCCATTCCATTCCATTCTATTCCATTCCATCCCATTCCATTCCATTCCATTCTACTCGGGTTGATTGCATTCTATTCCATTCCATTCCATTCGATTCCATTCGATTCCATTCGATTCCATTCGATTCCATTCGATTCCATTCCATTCCATTCCATTCCATTCCATTCCATTCCATTGAATTCCATTCCATTCCATTCCATTCCATTCCATTGAATTCCATTCCATTCCATTCCATTCCATTCCATTCCATTCCATTCAATTCCATTCCATTGAATTCCATTCCATTCCATAGAATTCCATTCCATTCCATTCCATTCCATTGAATTCCGTTCCTTTCCATTCCATTCCATTCCGTTCCGTTCCGTTCCGTTCCGTTGCGTTCCGTTCCGTTCAACTAGGGCTGATTCCATTCTATTCAATTCCATTCCATTCCATTCTACACGGGTTGATCATTCCATTCCGTTCCGTTCCGTTCCGTTCCGTTCCGTTCCGTACCGTTCTACTCGGGTTGATTCCATTCTATTCCATTCCATTCCATTCGATTCCATTCGACTCCATTCCATTCCATTCCATTCCATTCCATTCCATTCCATTGCATTCCATTCCACTCCATTCCATTCCATTCCATTCCATTCCATTACATTCCATTCCGTTCCGTTCCGTTCCGTTCCGTTCCGTTGCGTTCCGTTCCGTTCTACTCGGGTTGATTCCATTCTATTCCATTCCATTCCATTTGACTCCATTCGATTCCATTCCATTCCATTGCATTGAATTCCATTCCATTCCATTCCATTCCATTCCATTCCATTCCACTCCATTGAATTCCATTCCATTCCATTCCATTCCATTCCATTCCATTCCACTCCATTCCATTCCACTCCACTGCACTCCACTCCACTCCACTCCACGCCATTCCACTCCCTTCCATTCCATTAAATTGAATTCCATTCCATTCCATTCCATTCCATTCCATTCCATTCCATTCCATTCCACTCCATTCCATTCCACTCCACTCCACTCCACTCCACTCCACTCCATTCCATTCCCTTCCATTCCATTCAATTGAATTGCATTGAATTCCATTCCATTCCATTCCATAACATTTCATTCCATTCCATTCCATTCCATTCCATTCCATTCCATTCCATTCCGTTCTACTCGGGTTGATTCCATTCTATTCCATTCCATTCCATTCGATTCCATTCGATTCCATTCGATTCCATTCGATTCCATTCGTTTCCATTCCATTCCATTCCATTCTATTCCATTGAATTCCATTCCATTCCATTCCATTCCATTCCATTCCATTGCATTCCATTCCATTGAATTCCATGGAATTCCATTCCATTGAATTCCATTGAATTCCATTCCATTCCATTCCATTCCATTCCATTCCATTCCATTCCATTGAATTCCATTCCATTCGATTCCATTCCATTCCATTCCATTCCAATCCGTTCTACTCGGGTAGATTCCATTCCATTCCATTCCATTCCATTCCATTCCATTCCATTCCATTCCATTCCATTCAACTGGTGTCCATTCCATTCCATTCCATTCCATTCCATTCCATTCCTTTCCATTCCATTGCATTCCATTCCATTCCATTCCATTCCGTTCCGTTCTACTCGGTTACATTCCATTCAATTCCATTCCATTCCGATCTACTCGGGTAGATTCCATTCCATTCCATTCCATTCCATTCCATTCCGTTCCGTTCAACTCGGTTACATTCCATTCAATTACATTCCATTCCGTTGTACTCGGTTACATTCCATTCCATTCCATTCCATTCCATTCCAATCCATTCCATTCCATTCCATTCCGTTCTACTCGGGTACATTCCATTCCATTCCATTCCATTCCATTCCATTCCATTCCATTCCATTCCATTCCGTTCTACTTTGGTACATTCCATTCCATTCCATTCCATTCCATTCCATTCCATTCCATTCCATTCCATTCCATTCCGTTCTACTCAGGTTGATTCCATTCTATTCCATTCCATTCCATTCCATTCCATTCCATTCCATTCGATTCCATTCCATTCCATTCCATAGAATTCCATTCCATTCCATTCCATTCCATGGAATTCCATTCCATTCCATTCCATTCCATTCCATTCCATTCCATTCCATTCCATTCCATTGAATTCCATTCCGTTCCATTCCATTCCATTGAATTCCATTCCATTCCATTCCATTCCATTCCATTCCATTCCATTCCATCCCATTCCATTCCATTCCATTCCATTCCATTCCATTCCATCCCATTCCATTCCATTCCATTCCATTCCGTTCTACTCGGGTTGATTCCATTCTATTCCATTCCATTCCATTCGATCCCATTTGATTCCATTCGATTCCATTGAATTCCATTCGATTCCATTCCATTCCACTCCATTCCATTCCATTGAATTCCATTCCATTCCATTCTATTCCATTCCATTCCATTCCATTCCATGGAATTCCATTCCATTCCATTCCATTCCATTCCATGGAATTCCATTCCATTCCATTCCATTCCATTCCATTCCATAGAATTCCATTCCATTCCACTCCATTCCACTGAATTCCGTTCCATTCCATTCCATTCCGTTCCGTTCCGTTCCGTTCTGTTGCGTTCCGTTCCGTTCCGTTGTGTTCCGTTCCGTTCTACTCGGGTTGATTCCATTCTATTCCATTCCATTCCAATCCATTCCATT
The DNA here is from genome assembly GCF_029281585.2 of Gorilla gorilla gorilla. NCBI lineage: Eukaryota > Metazoa > Chordata > Mammalia > Primates > Hominidae > Gorilla > Gorilla gorilla. Next base: position 12,978,817 of record NC_073240.2, on the reverse strand, counting down.
CCATTCCATTGAATTCCATTCCATTCCATTCCATTCCATTCCATTCCATTCCATTCCATTCCATTGAATTCCATTCCATTCCATTCCATTCCATTCCATTGAATTCCATTCCATTCCATTCCATTCCATGGAATTCCGTTCCATTCCATTCCATTCCGTTCCGTTCCGTCCCGTTCCGTTCCGTTCCGTTCCGTTGCGTTCCGTTCCGTTCTACTCGGGTTGATTCCATTCTATTCCATTCCATTCCATTCCATTCCATTCGATTCCATTCGATTCCACTCCATTCCATTCCATAGAATTCCATTCCATTCCATTCCATTCCATTGAATTCCATTCCATTCCATTCCATTCCATAGAATTCCATTCCATTCCATTCCATTCCATTGAATTCCATTCCATTCCATTCCATTCCATTCCATTCCATTCCATTCCATTCCATTCCATTCCACTGGTGTCCATTCCATTCCATTCCATTCCATTCCATTCCATTCCTTTCCATTCCATTGCATTCCATTGCATTCCATTCCATTCCATTCCATTCCATTCCATTCCATTCCATTCCATTCCACTCCACTCCACTCCACTCCACTCCATTCCACTCCACTCCACTCCGGTACATTCCATTCCATTCCATTCCATTCCATTCCATTCCATTCCATTCCATTCCATTCCGTGCTTCTCGGGTACATTCCGTTCCGTTCCTTTCCATTCCATTCCGTTCCAGTGCACTCTACTCCACTCCACTCCACTCCACTCCACTCCGGTACATTCCATTCCATTCCATTCCATTCCATTCCATTCCATTTCCATTCCCACTCCATTTCCATTCCCGTTCCATTTCCATTCCCGTTTCTTTTCCATTCCCATTCCATTTCCATTCCAGTTCCATTACCATTCCCGTTCCATTTCCATTCCCGATCCATTTCCATTCCCGTTCCTTTTCCATTCCCGTTCCATTTCCATTCCCGTTCCGTTACCATTCCCGTTCCATTTCCGTTCCCGTTCCGTTTCCGTTCCCGTTCCATTTCCGTTCTCGTTCCGTTTCCGTTCCCGTTCCATTTCCATTCCCGTTCCATTTCCGTTCCCGTTCCATTTCCATTCCCGTTCCATTTCCATTCCCTTTCCATTTCCATTTCATTCCATTCCGTTCTGCTCGGGTACATTCCATTCCATTCCATTGCATTCCATTCCGTTCTGCTCCTGTCCATTCCATTCCATACCATTCCGTTCCATTCTGTTCTACTCGGGTAGATTCCATTCCATTCCATTCCATTCCATTCCATTCCATTCCATTCCATTCCATGGAATTCCATTCCATTCCATTCCATTCCATGGAATTCCATTCCATTCCATTCCATTCCATTCCATAGAATTCCATTCCATTCCATTCCATTCCATGGAATTCCGTACCATTCCATTCCATTCCGTTCCGTTCCGTTCCGTTCCGTTCCGTTGCGTTCCGTTCCGTTGCGTTGTGTTCCGTTCCGTTCTACTCGGGTTGATTCCATTCTATTCCATTCCATTCCAATCCATTCCATTGAATTCCATTCCATTCCATTCCATTCCATGGAATTCCGTTCCATTCCATTCCATTCCGTTCCGTTCCGTCCCGTTCCGTTCCGTTCCGTTCCGTTGCGTTCCCTTCCGTTCTACTCGGGTTGATTCCATTCTATTCCATTCCATTCCATTCGATTCCATTCGATTCCATTCGATTCCACTCCATTCCATTCCATAGAATTCCATTCCATTCCATTCCATTCCATTGAATTCCATTCCATTCCATTCCATTCCATTGAATTCCATTCCATTCCATTCCATTCCATTGAATTCCATTCCATTCCATTCCATTCCATTCCATTCCATTCTACTGGTGTCCATTCCATTCCATTCCATTCCATTCCATTCCATTCCATTCCTTTCCATTCCATTGCATTCCATTGCATTCCATTCCATTCCATTCCATTCCATTCCACTCCACTCCACTCCACTCCACTCCATTCCACTCCACTCCACTCCGGTACATTCCATTCCATTCCATTCCATTCCATTCCATTCCATTCCGTGCTTCTCAGGTACATTCCGTTCTGTTCCATTCCATTCCATTCCATTCCATTCCATTCCATTCCGTTCCAGTGCACTCTACTCCACTCCACTCCACTCCACTCCACTCCGGTACATTCCATTCCATTCCATTCCATTCCATTCCATTCCATTTCCATTCGCGTTCCATTTCCATTCCCGTTCCATTTCCATTCCCGTTTCTTTTCCATTCCCGTTCCATTTCCATTCCAGTTCCATTACCATTCCCGTTCCATTTCCATTCCCGATCCATTTCCATTCCCGTTCCATTTCCATTCCCGTTCCATTTCCATTCCCGTTCCGTTACCATTCCCGTTCCATTTCCGTTCCCGTTCCGTTTCCGTTCCCGTTCCATTTCCGTTCTCGTTCCGTTTCCGTTCCCGTTCCATTTCCATTCCCGTTCCATTTCCGTTCCCGTTCCATTTCCATTCCTGTTCCATTTCCATTCCCTTTCCATTTCCATTTCATTCCATTCCGTTCTGCTCGGGTACATTCCATTCCATTCCATTGCATTCCATTCCGTTCTGCTCCTGTCCATTCCATTCCATTCCATTCCGTTCCATTCCGTTCTACTCGGGTAGATTCCATTCCATTCCATTCCATTCCATTCCATTCCATTCCATTCCATTCTACTGGTGTCCATTCCATTCCATTCCATTCCATTCCATTCCATTCCATTCCATTCCATTCCATTGCATTCCATTCCATTCCATTCCATTCCGTTCCGTTCTACTCGATTACATTCCATTCAATTCCATTCCATTCCGTTCTACTCGGGTAGATTCCATTCCATTCCATTCCATTCCTTTCCATTCCATTGCATTCCATTGCATTGCATTGCACTCAATTCCATTCCATTCCATTCCATTCCATTCCATTCCATTCCATTCCATTCTGTTCCGTTCAACTCGGTTACATTCCATTCAATTACATTCCATTCCGTTCTACTCGGTTACATTCCATTCCATTCCATTCCATTCCATTCCAATCCATTCCATTCCATTCCATTCCGTTCTACTCGTGTACATTCCATTCCATTCCATTCCATTCCATTCCATTCCATTCCATTCCATTCCATTCCATTCCGTTCTACTTTGGTACATTCCATTCCATTCCATTCCATTCCATTCCATTCCATTGCATTCCATTCCATTCCGTTCTACTCAGGTTGATTCCATTCTATTCCATTCCATTCCATTTCATTCCATTCCATTCCATTCCATTCCATTCGATTCCATTCCATTCCATTCCATTGAATTCCATTCCATTCCATTCCATTCCATGGAATTCCATTCCATTCCATTCCATTCCATGGAATTCCATTCCATTCCATTCCATTCCATGGAATTCCATTCCATTCCATTCCATTCCATTCCATTCCATTCCATTCCATTGAATTCCATTCCGTTCCATTCCATTCCATTGAATTCCATTCCATTCCATTCCATTCCATTCCATTCCATTCCATTCCATTCCATTGAATTCCGTTCCATTCCATTCCATTCCATTCCATTCCATCCCATTCCATTCCATTCCATTCCATTCCGTTCTACTCGGGTTGATTCCATTCTATTCCATTCCATTCCATTCGATCCCATTTGATTCCATTCGATTCCATTCAATTCCATTCGATTCCATTCCATTCCACTCCATTCCATTCCATTGAATTCCATTCCATTCCATTCCATTCCATTCCATTCCATTCCATTCCATTCCATTCCATAGAATTCCATTCCATTCCATTCCATTCCATTGAATTCCGTTCCATTCCATTCCATTCCGTTCCGTTCCGTTCCGTTCCGTTCCGTTCCGTTGCGTTCCGTTCCGTTCCGTTGTGTTCCGTTCCGTTCTACTCGGGTTGATTCCATTCTATTCCATTCCATTCCAATCCATTCCATTCCATTCCATCGAATTCCATTCCATTCCATTCCATTCCATTCCATTCCATTACATTCCATTGAATTCCATTCCATTCCATTCCATTCCATTCCATTCCATTCCATTGAATTCCATTCCATTCCATTCCATTCCATGGAATTCCGTTCCATTCCATTCCATTCCGTTCCGTTCCGTCCCGTTCCGTTCCGTTCCGTTCCGTTGCGTTCCGCTCCGTTCTACTCGGGTTGATTCCATTCTATTCCATTCCATTCCATTCGATTCCATTCGATTCCATTCGATTCCACTCCATTCCATTCCATAGAATTCCATTCCATTCCATTGCATTGCATTGAATTCCATTCCATTCCATTCCATTCCATTCCATTCCATTCCATTCCATTCCATTCCATTGAATTCCATTCCATTCCATTCCATTCCATTCCATTCCATTCCATTCCATTCCATTCCATTCCATTCCATTCTACTGTTGTCCATTCCATTCCATTCCATTCCATTCCATTCCATTCCATTCCATTCCATTCCATTCCATTCCATTCCTTTCCATTCCATTGCATTCCATTGCATTCCATTCCATTCCATTCCATTCCATTCCATTCCACTCCACACCACTCCAGTCCACTCCATTCCACTCCACTCCACTCCGGTACATTCCATTCCATTCCATTCCATTCCATTCCATTCCATTCCATTCCGTGCTTCTCAGGTACATTCCGTTCCGTTCCATTCCATTCCATTCCATTCCATTCCGTTCCAGTGCACTCTACTCCACTCCACTCCACTCCACTCCGGTACATTCCATTCCATTCCATTCCATTCCATTCCATTCCATTCCATTCCATTCCATTGAATTCCATTCCATTCCATTCCATTCCATTCCATTCCATTGAATTCCATTCCATTCCATTCCATTCCATGGAATTCCGTTCCATTCCATTCCATTCCGTTCCGTTCCGTCCCGTTCCGTTCCGTTCCATTCCGTTGCATTCCGTTCCGTTCTACTCGGGTTGATTCCATTCTATTCCATTCCATTCCATTCGATTCCATTCGATTCCATTCGATTCCACTCCATTCCACTCCATAGAATTCCATTCCATTCCATTCCATTCCATTGAATTCCATTCCATTCCATTCCATTGAATTCCATTCCATTCCATTCCATTCCATTGAATTCCATTCCATTCCATTCCATTCCATTCCATTCCATTCCATTCCATTCTACTGGTGTCCATTCCATTCCATTCCATTCCATTCCATTCCATTCCTTTCCATTCCATTGCAATCCATTGCATTCCATTCCATTCCATTCCATTCCATTCCATTCCATTCCATTCCATTCCACTCCACTCCACTCCACTAGACTCCATTCCACTCCACTCCACTCCGGTACATTCCATTCCATTCCATTCCATTCCATTCCGTGCTTCTCGGGTACATTCCGTTCCGTTCCATTCCATTCCATTCCATTCCATTCCATTCCATTCCATTCCATTCCATTCCATTGAATTCCGTTCCATTCCATTCCATTCCATTCCATTCCATCCCATTCCATTCCATTCCATTCCATTCCGTTCTACTCGGGTTGATTCCATTCTATTCCATTCCATTCCATTCGATCCCATTTGATTCCATTCGATTCCATTCAATTCCATTCGATTCCATTCCATTCCACTCCATTCCATTCCATTGAATTCCATTCCATTCCATTCCATTCCATTCCATTCCATTCCATTCCATTCCATAGAATTCCATTCCATTCCATTCCATTCCATTGAATTCCGTTCCATTCCATTCCATTCCGTTCCGTTCCGTTCCGTTCCGTTCCGTTCCGTTGCGTTCCGTTCCGTTCCGTTGTGTTCCGTTCCGTTCTACTCGGGTTGATTCCATTCTATTCCATTCCATTCCAATCCATTCCATTCCATTCCATCGAATTCCATTCCATTCCATTCCATTCCATTCCATTCCATTCCATTCCATTACATTCCATTGAATTCCATTCCATTCCATTCCATTCCATTCCATTCCATTCCATTCCATTGAATTCCATTCCATTCCATTCCATTCCATGGAATTCCGTTCCATTCCATTCCATTCCGTTTCGTTCCGTCCCGTTCCGTTCCGTTCCGTTCCGTTGCGTTCCGCTCCGTTCTACTCGGGTTGATTCCATTCTATTCCATTCCATTCCATTCGATTCCATTCGATTCCATTCGATTCCACTCCATTCCATTCCATAGAATTCCATTCCATTCCATTGCATTGCATTGAATTCCATTCCATTCCATTCCATTCCATTGAATTCCATTCCATTCCATTCCATTCCATTGAATTCCATTCCATTCCATTCCATTCCATTCCATTCCATTCCATTCCATTCCATTCCATTCCATTCTACTGTTGTCCATTCCATTCCATTCCATTCCATTCCATTCCATTCCATTCCATTCCATTCCATTCCATTCCTTTCCATTCCATTGCATTCCATTGCATTCCATTCCATTCCATTCCATTCCATTCCATTCCACTCCACACCACTCCAGTCCACTCCATTCCACTCCACTCCACTCCGGTACATTCCATTCCATTCCATTCCATTCCATTCCATTCCATTCCATTCCGTGCTTCTCAGGTACATTCCGTTCCGTTCCATTCCATTCCATTCCATTCCATTCCGTTCCAGTGCACTCTACTCCACTCCACTCCACTCCACTCCGGTACATTCCATTCCATTCCATTCCATTCCATTCCATTCCATTCCATTCCATTCCATTCCATTCCATTGAATTCCATTCCATTCCATTCCATTCCATTCCATTCCATTGAATTCCATTCCATTCCATTCCATTCCATGGAATTCCGTTCCATTCCATTCCATTCCGTTCCGTTCCGTCCCGTTCCGTTCCGTTCCATTCCGTTGCATTCCGTTCCGTTCTACTCGGGTTGATTCCATTCTATTCCATTCCATTCCATTCGATTCCATTCGATTCCATTCGATTCCACTCCATTCCACTCCATAGAATTCCATTCCATTCCATTCCATTCCATTGAATTCCATTCCATTCCATTCCATTGAATTCCATTCCATTCCATTCCATTCCATTGAATTCCATTCCATTCCATTCCATTCCATTCCATTCCATTCCATTCCATTCTACTGGTGTCCATTCCATTCCATTCCATTCCATTCCATTCCATTCCTTTCCATTCCATTGCAATCCATTGCATTCCATTCCATTCCATTCCATTCCATTCCATTCCATTCCATTCCATTCCACTCCACTCCACTCCACTAGACTCCATTCCACTCCACTCCACTCCGGTACATTCCATTCCATTCCATTCCATTCCATTCCGTGCTTCTCGGGTACATTCCGTTCCGTTCCATTCCATTCCATTCCATTCCATTCCGTTCCAGTGCACTCTACTCCACTCCACTCCACTCCACTCCACTCCGGTACATTCCATTCCATTCCATTCCATTCCATTCCATTCCATTCCATTCCATTCCATTGCATTCCATTCCATTCCATTCCATTCCGTTCCGTTCTACTCGGTTACATTCCATTCAATTCCATTCCATTCCGTTCTACTCGGGTAGATTCCATTCCATTCCATTCCATTCCATTCCATTCCGTTCCGTTCAACTCGGTTACATTCCATTCAATTACATTCCATTCCGTTCTACTCGGTTACATTCCATTCCATTCCATTCCATTCCATTCCATTCCAATCCATTCCATTCCATTCCATTCCGTTCTACTCGGGTACATTCCATTCCATTCCATTCCATTCCATTCCATTCCATTCCATTCCATTCCATTCCATTCCGTTCTACTTTGGTACATTCCATTCCATTCCATTCCATTCCATTCCATTCCATTCCATTCCATTCCATTCCGTTCTACTCAGGTTGATTCCATTCTATTCCATTCCATTCCATTCCATTCCATTCCATTCCATTCGATTCCATTCCATTCCATTCCATAGAATTCCATTCCATTCCATTCCATTCCATGGAATTCCATTCCATTCCATTACATTCCATTCCATTCCATTCCATTCCATTGAATTCCATTCCGTTCCATTCCATTCCATTTAATTCCATTCCATTCCATTCCATTCCATTCCATTCCATCCCATTCCATTCCATTCCATTCCATTCCATTCCATTCCATCCCATTCCATTCCATTCCATTCCATTCCGTTCTACTCGGGTTGATTCCATTCTATTCCATTCCATTCCATTCGATCCCATTTGATTCCATTCGATTCCATTCAATTCCATTCGATTCCATTCCATTCCACTCCATTCCATTCCATAGAATTCCATTCCATTCCATTCCATTCCATTCCATTCCATTCCATTCCATTCCATGGAATTCCATTCCATTCCATGGAATTCCATTCCATTCCATTCCATTCCATTCCATTCCATAGAATTCCATTCCATTCCACTCCATTCCACTGAATTCCGTTCCATTCCATTCCATTCCATTCCGTTCCGTTCCGTTCTGTTGCGTTCCGTTCCGTTCCGTTGTGTTCCGTTCCGTTCTACTCGGGTTGATTCCATTCTATTCCATTCCATTCCAATCCATTCCATTCCATTCCATTGAATTCCATTCCATTCCATTCCATTCCATTCCATTCCATTCCATTCCATTCCATTGAATTCCATTCCATTCCATTCCATTCCATTCCATTCCATTCCATTGAATTCCATTCCATTCCATTCCATTCCATGGAATTCCGTTCCATTCCATTCCATTCCGTTCCGTTCCGTCCCGTTCCGTTCCGTTCCGTTCCGTTGCGTTCCGTTCCGTTCTACTCGGGTTGATTCCATTCTATTCCATTCCATTCCATTCGATTCCATTCGATTCCATTCGATTCCACTCCATTCCATTCCATAGAATTCCATTCCATTCCATTCCATTCCATTGAATTCCATTCCATTCCATTCCATTCCATAGAATTCCATTCCATTCCATTCCATTCCATTGAATTCCATTCCATTCCATTGAATTCCATTCCGTTCCATTCCATTCCATTCCATTCCATTCCATTCCATTCCATTCCACTGGTGTCCATTCCATTCCATTCCATTCCATTCCATTCCATTCCATTCCTTTCCATTCCATTGCATTCCATTGCATTCCATTCCATTCCATTCCATTCCATTCCATTCCATTCCATTCCACTCCACTCCACTCCACTCCACTCCATTCCACTCCACTCCACTCCGGTACATTCCATTCCATTCCATTCCATTCCATTCCATTCCATTCCATTCCATTCCATTCCGTGCTTCTCGGGTACATTCCGTTCCGTTCCATTCCATTCCATTCCGTTCCAGTGCACTCTACTCCACTCCACTCCACTCCACTCCACTCCGGTACATTCCATTCCATTCCATTCCATTCCATTCCATTCCATTTCCATTCCCATTCCATTTCCATTCCCGTTCCATTTCCATTCCCGTTTCTTTTCCATTCCCGTTCCATTTCCATTCCAGTTCCATTACCATTCCCGTTCCATTTCCATTCCCGATCCATTTCCATTCCCGTTCCTTTTCCATTCCCGTTCCATTTCCATTCCCGTTCCGTTACCATTCCCGTTCCATTTCCGTTCCCGTTCCGTTTCCGTTCCCGTTCCATTTCCGTTCTCGTTCCGTTTCCGTTCCCGTTCCATTTCCATTCCCGTTCCATTTCCGTTCCCGTTCCATTTCCATTCCCGTTCCATTTCCATTCCCTTTCCATTTCCATTTCATTCCATTCCGTTCTGCTCGGGTACATTCCATTCCATTCCATTGCATTCCATTCCGTTCTGCTCCTGTCCATTCCATTCCATACCATTCCGTTCCATTCTGTTCTACTCGGGTAGATTCCATTCCATTCCATTCCATTCCATTCCATTCCATTCCATTCCATGGAATTCCATTCCATTCCATTCCATTCCATGGAATTCCATTCCATTCCATTCCATTCCATGGAATTCCATTCCATTCCATTCCATTCCATTCCATAGAATTCCATTCCATTCCATTCCATTCCATTGAATTCCGTTCCATTCCATTCCATTCCGTTCCGTTCCGTTCCGTTCCGTTGCGTTCCGTTCCGTTGCGTTGTGTTCCGTTCCGTTCTACTCGGGTTGATTCCATTCTATTCCATTCCATTCCAATCCATTCCATTGAATTCCATTCCATTCCATTCCATTCCATGGAATTCCGTTCCATTCCATTCCATTCCGTTCCGTTCCGTCCCGTTCCGTTCCGTTCCGTTCCGTTGCGTTCCGTTCCGTTCTACTCGGGTTGATTCCATTCTATTCCATTCCATTCCATTCCATTCCATTCCATTCCATTCCATAGAATTCCATTCCATTCCATTCCATTCCATTGAATTCCGTTCCATTCCATTCCATTCCGTTCCGTTCCGTTCCGTTCCGTTCCGTTCCGTTGCGTTCCGTTCCGTTCCGTTGTGTTCCGTTCCGTTCTACTCGGGTTGATTCCATTCTATTCCATTCCATTCCAATCCATTCCATTCCATTCCATCGAATTCCATTCCATTCCATTCCATTCCATTCCATTCCATTACATTCCATTGAATTCCATTCCATTCCATTCCATTCCATTCCATTCCATTCCATTCCATTGAATTCCATTCCATTCCATTCCATTCCATGGAATTCCGTTCCATTCCATTCCATTCCGTTCCGTTCCGTCCCGTTCCGTTCCGTTCCGTTCCGTTGCGTTCCGCTCCGTTCTACTCGGGTTGATTCCATTCTATTCCATTCCATTCCATTCGATTCCATTCGATTCCATTCGATTCCACTCCATTCCATTCCATAGAATTCCATTCCATTCCATTGCATTCCATTGAATTCCATTCCATTCCATTCCATTCCATTGAATTCCATTCCATTCCATTCCATTCCATTGAATTCCATTCCATTCCATTCCATTCCATTCCATTCCATTCCATTCCATTCCATTCCATTCCATTCCATTCCATTCTACTGTTGTCCGTTCCATTCCATTCCATTCCATTCCATTCCATTCCATTCCATTCCATTCCATTCCATTCCATTCCTTTCCATTCCATTGCATTCCATTGCATTCCATTCCATTCCATTCCATTCCATTCCATTCCACTCCACACCACTCCAGTCCACTCCATTCCACTCCACTCCACTCCGGTACATTCCATTCCATTCCATTCCATTCCATTCCATTCCATTCCATTCCGTGCTTCTCAGGTACATTCCGTTCCGTTCCATTCCATTCCATTCCATTCCATTCCGTTCCAGTGCACTCTACTCCACTCCACTCCACTCCACTCCGGTACATTCCATTCCATTCCATTCCATTCCATTCCATTCCATTCCATTCCATTCCATTGAATTCCATTCCATTCCATTCCATTCCATTCCATTCCATTGAATTCCATTCCACTCCATTCCATTCCATGGAATTCCGTTCCATTCCATTCCATTCCGTTCCGTTCCGTCCCGTTCCGTTCCGTTCCATTCCATTGCGTTCCGTTCCGTTCTACTCGGGTTGATTCCATTCTATTCCATTCCATTCCATTCGATTCCATTCGATTCCATTCGATTCCACTCCATTCCACTCCATAGAATTCCATTCCATTCCATTCCATTCCATTGAATTCCATTCCATTCCATTCCATTGAATTCCATTCCATTCCATTCCATTCCATTGAATTCCATTCCATTCCATTCCATTCCATTCCATTCCATTCCATTCCATTCTACTGGTGTCCATTCCATTCCATTCCATTCCATTCCATTCCATTCCATTCCATTCCATTCCTTTCCATTCCATTGCATTCCATTGCATTCCATTCCATTCCATTCCATTCCATTCCATTCCATTCCATTCCATTCCACTCCACTCCACTCCACTAGACTCCATTCCACTCCACTCCACTCCGGTACATTCCATTCCATTCCATTCCATTCCATTCCGTGCTTCTCGGGTACATTCCGTTCCGTTCCATTCCATTCCATTCCATTCCATTCCGTTCCAGTGCACTCTACTCCACTCCACTCCACTCCACTCCACTCCGGTACATTCCATTCCATTCCATTCCATTCCATTCCATTCCATTCCATTCCATTCCATTGCATTCCATTCCATTCCATTCCATTCCGTTCCGTTCTACTCGGTTACATTCCATTCAATTCCATTCCATTCCGTTCTACTCGGGTAGATTCCATTCCATTCCATTCCATTCCATTCCATTCCGTTCCGTTCAACTCGGTTACATTCCATTCAATTACATTCCATTCCGTTCTACTCGGTTACATTCCATTCCATTCCATTCCATTCCATTCCATTCCAATCCATTCCATTCCATTCCATTCCGTTCTACTCGGGTACATTCCATTCCATTCCATTCCATTCCATTCCATTCCATTCCATTCCATTCCATTCCGTTCTACTTTGGTACATTCCATTCCATTCCACTCCATTCCATTGCATTCCATTCCATTCCATTCCATTCCGTTCTACTCAGGTTGATTCCATTCTATTCCATTCCATTCCATTCCATTCCATTCCATTCCATTCGATTCCATTCCATTCCATTCCATAGAATTCCATTCCATTCCATTCCATTCCATGGAATTCCATTCCATTCCATTACATTCCATTCCATTCCATTCCATTCCATTGAATTCCATTCCGTTCCATTCCATTCCATTGAATTCCATTCCATTCCATTCCATTCCATTCCATTCCATCCCATTCCATTCCATTCCATTCCATTCCATTCCATTCCATCCCATTCCATTCCATTCCATTCCATTCCGTTCTACTCGGGTTGATTCCATTCTATTCCATTCCATTCCATTCGATCCCATTTGATTCCATTCGATTCCATTCAATTCCATTCGATTCCATTCCATTCCACTCCATTCCATTCCATTGAATTCCATTCCATTCCATTCCATTCCATTCCATTCCATTCCATTCCATGGAATTCCATTCCATTCCATTCCATTCCATTCCATTCCATAGAATTCCATTCCATTCCACTCCATTCCACTGAATTCCGTTCCATTCCATTCCATTCCGTTCCGTTCCGTTCCGTTCTGTTGCGTTCCGTTCCGTTCCGTTGTGTTCCGTTCCGTTCTACTCGGGTTGATTCCATTCTATTCCATTCCATTCCAATCCATTCCATTCCATTCCATTGAATTCCATTCCATTCCATTCCATTCCATTCCATTCCATTCCATTCCATTCCATTCCATTCCATTGAATTCCATTCCATTCCATTCCATTCCATTCCATTCCATTCCATTGAATTCCATTCCATTCCATTCCATTCCATGGAATTCCGTTCCATTCCATTCCATTCCGTTCCGTTCTGTCCCGTTCCGTTCCGTTCCGTTCCGTTGCGTTCCGTTCCGTTCTACTCGGGTTGATTCCATTCTATTCCATTCCATTCCATTCGATTCCATTCGATTCCATTCGATTCCACTCCATTCCATTCCATAGAATTCCATTCCATTCCATTCCATTCCATTGAATTCCATTCCATTCCATTCCATTCCATAGAATTCCATTCCATTCCATTCCATTCCATTGAATTCCATTCCATTCCATTGAATTCCATTCCATTCCATTCCATTCCATTCCATTCCATTCCATTCCATTCCATTCCACTGGTGTCCATTCCATTCCATTCCATTCCATTCCATTCCATTCCATTCCTTTCCATTCCATTGCATTCCATTGCATTCCATTCCATTCCATTCCATTCCATTCCATTCCATTCCATTCCACTCCACTCCACTCCACTCCACTCCATTCCACTCCACTCCACTCCGGTACATTCCATTCCATTCCATTCCATTCCATTCCATTCCATTCCATTCCATTCCGTGCTTCTCGGGTACATTCCGTTCCGTTCCATTCCATTCCATTCCGTTCCAGTGCACTCTACTCCACTCCACTCCACTCCACTCCACTCCGGTGCATTCCATTCCATTCCATTCCATTCCATTCCATTCCATTTCCATTCCCATTCCATTTCCATTCCCGTTCCATTTCCATTCCCGTTTCTTTTCCATTCCCGTTACATTTCCATTCCAGTTCCATTACCATTCCCGTTCCATTTCCATTCCCGATCTATTTCCATTCCCGTTCCTTTTCCATTCCCGTTCCATTTCCATTCCCGTTCCGTTACCATTCCCGTTCCATTTCCGTTCCCGTTCCGTTTCCGTTCCCGTTCCATTTCCGTTCTCGTTCCGTTTCCGTTCCCGTTCCATTTCCATTCCCGTTCCATTTCCGTTCCCGTTCCATTTCCATTCCCGTTCCATTTCCATTCCCTTTCCATTTCCATTTCATTCCATTCCGTTCTGCTCGGGTACATTCCATTCCATTCCATTGCATTCCATTCCGTTCTGCTCCTGTCCATTCCATTCCATACCATTCCGTTCCATTCTGTTCTACTCGGGTAGATTCCATTCCATTCCATTCCATTCCATTCCATTCCATTCCATGGAATTCCATTCCATTCCATTCCATTCCATGGAATTCCATTCCATTCCATTCCATTCCATTCCAATGAATTCCATTCCATTCCATTCCATTCCATTGAATTCCGTTCCATTCCATTCCATTCCGTTCCGTTCCGTTCCGTTCCGTTCCGTTGCGTTCCGTTCCGTTGCGTTGTGTTCCGTTCCGTTCTACTCGGGTTGATTCCATTCTATTCCATTCCATTCCAATCCATTCCATTGAATTCCATTCCATTCCATTCCATTCCATGGAATTCCGTTCCATTCCATTCCATTCCGTTCCGTTCCGTCCCGTTCCGTTCCGTTCCGTTCCGTTGCGTTCCGTTCCGTTCTACTCGGGTTGATTCCATTCTATTCCATTCCATTCCATTCGATTCCATTCGATTCCATTCGATTCCACTCCATTCCATTCCATAGAATTCCATTCCATTCCATTCCATTCCATTGAATTCCATTCCATTCCATTCCATTCCATTGAATTCCATTCCATTCCATTCCATTCCTTTGAATTCCATTCCATTCCATTCCATTCCATTCCATTCCATTCTACTGGTGTCCATTCCATTCCATTCCATTCCATTCCATTCCATTCCTTTCCATTCCATTGCATTCCATTGCATTCCATTCCATTCCATTCCATTCCATTCCACTCCACTCCACTCCACTCCACTCCATTCCACTCCACTCCACTCCGGTACATTCCATTCCATTCCATTCCATTCCATTCCATTCCGTGCTTCTCAGGTACATTCCGTTCCGTTCCATTCCATTCCATTCCATTCCATTCCATTCCATTCCGTTCCAGTGCACTCTACTCCACTCCACTCCACTCCACTCCGGTACATTCCATTCCATTCCATTCCATTCCATTCCATTCCATTTCCCTTCCCATTCCATTTCCATTCCCGTTCCATTTCCATTCCCGTTTCTTTTCCATTCCCGTTCCATTTCCATTCCAGTTCCATTACCATTCCCGTTCCATTTCCATTCCCGATCCATTTCCATTCCCGTTCCATTTCCATTCCCGTTCCATTTCCATTCCCGTTCCGTTACCATTCCCGTTCCATTTCCGTTCCCGTTCCGTTTCCGTTCCCGTTCCATTTCCGTTCTCGTTCCGTTTCCGTTCCCGTTCCATTTCCATTCCCGTTCCATTTCCGTTCCCGTTCCATTTCCATTCCTGTTCCATTTCCATTCCCTTTCCATTTCCATTTCATTCAATTCCGTTCTGCTCGGGTACATTCCATTCCATTCCATTGCATTCCATTCCGTTCTGCTCCTGTCCATTCCATTCCATTCCATTCCGTTCCATTCCGTTCTACTCGGGTAGATTCCATTCCATTCCATTCCATTCCATTCCATTCCATTCCATTCCATTCTACTGGTGTCCATTCCAATCCATTCCATTCCATTCCATTCCATTCCATTCCATTGCATTCCATTCCATTCCATTCCATTCCGTTCCGTTCTACTCGATTACATTCCATTCAATTCCATTCCATTCCGTTCTACTCGGGTAGATTCCATTCCATTCCATTCCATTCCTTTCCATTCCATTGCATTCCATTGCATTGCATTGCACTCAATTCCATTCCATTCCATTCCATTCCATTCCATTCCATTCCATTCCGTTCCGTTCAACTCGGTTACATTCCATTCAATTACATTCCATTCCGTTCTACTCGGTTACATTCCATTCCATTCCATTCCATTCCATTCCAATCCATTCCATTCCATTCCATTCCGTTCTACTCGTGTACATTCCATTCCATTCCATTCCATTCCATTCCATTCCATTCCATTCCATTCCATTCCATTCCATTCCATTCCGTTCTACTTT
Organism: Gorilla gorilla gorilla; assembly: GCF_029281585.2. Classification (NCBI taxonomy): domain Eukaryota; kingdom Metazoa; phylum Chordata; class Mammalia; order Primates; family Hominidae; genus Gorilla; species Gorilla gorilla. The sequence continues at coordinate 12,962,475 of NC_073240.2, read as the reverse complement.
GGTACATTCCATTCCATTCCATTCCATTCCATTCCATTCCATTCCATTCCATTCCATTCCGTTCTACTCAGGTTGATTCCATTCTATTCCATTCCATTCCATTTCATTCCATTCCATTCCATTCCATTCCATTCGATTCCATTCCATTCCATTCCATTGAATTCCATTCCATTCCATTCCATTCCATGGAATTCCATTCCATTCCATTCCATTCCATGGAATTCCATTCCATTCCATTCCATTCCATTCCATTCCATTCCATTCCATTGAATTCCATTCCGTTCCATTCCATTCCATTGAATTCCATTCCATTCCATTCCATTCCATTCCATTCCATTCCATTCCATTCCATTCCATTGAATTCCGTTCCATTCCATTCCATTCCATTCCATTCCATCCCATTCCATTCCATTCCATTCCATTCCGTTCTACTCGGGTTGATTCCATTCTATTCCATTCCATTCCATTCGATCCCATTTGATTCCATTCGATTCCATTCAATTCCATTCGATTCCATTCCATTCCACTCCATTCCATTCCATTGAATTCCATTCCATTCCATTCCATTCCATTCCATGGAATTCCATTCCATTCCATTCCATTCCATTCCATTCCATAGAATTCCATTCCATTCCATTCCATTCCATTGAATTCCGTTCCATTCCATTCCATTCCGTTCCGTTCCGTTCCATTCCGTTCCGTTCCGTTGCGTTCCGTTCCGTTCCGTTGTGTTCCGTTCCGTTCTACTCGGGTTGATTCCATTCTATTCCATTCCATTCCAATCCATTCCATTCCATTCCATCGAATTCCATTCCATTCCATTCCATTCCATTCCATTCCATTACATTCCATTGAATTCCATTCCATTCCATTCCATTCCATTCCATTCCATTCCATTCCATTGAATTCCATTCCATTCCATTCCATTCCATGGAATTCCGTTCCATTCCATTCCATTCCGTTCCGTTCCGTCCCGTTCCGTTCCGTTCCGTTCCGTTGCGTTCCGCTCCATTCTACTCGGGTTGATTCCATTCTATTCCATTCCATTCCATTCCATTCCATTCGATTCCATTCGATTCCACTCCATTCCATTCCATAGAATTCCATTCCATTCCATTCCATTCCATTGAATTCCATTCCATTCCATTCCATTCCATTGAATTCCATTCCATTCCATTCCATTCCATTGAATTCCATTCCATTCCATTCCATTCCATTGAATTCCATTCCATTCCATTCCATTCCATTGAATTCCATTCCATTCCATTCCATTCCATTCCATTCCATTCTACTGGTGTCCATTCCATTCCATTCCATTCCATTCCATTCCATTCCTTTCCATTCCATTGCATTCCATTGCATTCCATTCCATTCCATTCCATTCCATTCCACTCCACTCCACTCCACTCCACTCCATTCCACTCCACTCCACTCCGGTACATTCCATTCCATTCCATTCCATTCCATTCCATTCCATTCCGTGCTTCTCAGGTACATTCCGTTCCGTTCCATTCCATTCCATTCCATTCCATTCCATTCCATTCCATTCCGTTCCAGTGCACTCTACTCCACTCCACTCCACTCCACTCCACTCCGGTACATTCCATTCCATTCCATTCCATTCCATTCCATTCCATTTCCATTCCCATTCCATTTCCATTCCCGTTCCATTTCCATTCCCGTTTCTTTTCCATTCCCGTTCCATTTCCATTCCAGTTCCATTACCGTTCCCGTTCCATTTCCATTCCCGATCCATTTCCATTCCCGTTCCATTTCCATTCCCGTTCCATTTCCATTCCCGTTCCGTTACCATTCCCGTTCCATTTCCGTTCCCGTTCCGTTTCCGTTCCCGTTCCATTTCCGTTCTCGTTCCGTTTCCGTTCCCGTTCCATTTCCATTCCCGTTCCATTTCCGTTCCCGTTCCATTTCCATTCCTGTTCCATTTCCATTCCCTTTCCATTTCCATTTCATTCCATTCCGTTCTGCTCGGGTACATTCCATTCCATTCCATTGCATTCCATTCCGTTCTGCTCCTGTCCATTCCATTCCATTCCATTCCGTTCCATTCCGTTCTACTCGGGTAGATTCCATTCCATTCCATTCCATTCCATTCCATTCCATTCCATTCCATTCTACTGGTGTCCATTCCAATCCATTCCATTCCATTCCATTCCATTCCATTGCATTCCATTCCATTCCATTCCATTCCGTTCCGTTCTACTCGATTACATTCCATTCAATTCCATTCCATTCCGTTCTACTCGGGTAGATTCCATTCCATTCCATTCCATTCCTTTCCATTCCATTGCATTCCATTGCATTGCATTGCACTCAATTCCATTCCATTCCATTCCATTCCATTCCATTCCATTCCATTCCATTCCGTTCCGTTCAACTCGGTTACATTCCATTCAATTACATTCCATTCCGTTCTACTCGGTTACATTCCATTCCATTCCATTCCATTCCATTCCAATCCATTCCATTCCATTCCATTTCGTTCTACTCGTGTACATTCCATTCCATTCCATTCCATTCCATTCCATTCCATTCCATTCCATTCCATTCCATTCCATTCCGTTCTACTTTGGTACATTCCATTCCATTCCATTCCATTCCATTCCATTCCATTCCATTCCATTCCATTCCATTCCATTCCGTTCTACTCAGGTTGATTCCATTCTATTCCATTCCATTCCATTTCATTCCATTCCATTCCATTCCATTCCATTCGATTCCATTCCATTCCATTCCATTGAATTCCATTCCATTCCATTCCATTCCATGGAATTCCATTCCATTCCATTCCATTCCATGGAATTCCATTCCATTCCATTCCATTCCATTCCATTGAATTCCATTCCATTCCATTCCATTCCATTCCATTCCATTCCATTCCATTCCATTCCATTCCATTCCATTGAATTCCGTTCCATTCCATTCCATTCCATTCCATTGAATTCCATTCCATTCCATTCCATTCCATTCCATTCCATTCCATTCCATTGAATTCCATTCCATTCCATTCCATTCCATTCCATTCCATTCCATTCCATTCCATTCCATTCCATTGAATTCCGTTCCATTCCATTCCATTCCATTCCATTCCATCCCATTCCATTCCATTCCATTCCATTCCGTTCTACTCGGGTTGATTCCATTCTATTCCATTCCATTCCATTCGATCCCATTTGATTCCATTCGATTCCATTCAATTCCATTCGATTCCATTCCATTCAACTCCATTCCATTCCATTGAATTCCATTCCATTCCATTCCATTCCATTCCATTCCATTCCATTCCATTCCATTCCATTCCATTCCATGGAATTCCATTCCATTCCATTCCATTCCATTCCATTCCATAGAATTCCATTCCATTCCATTCCATTCCATTGAATTCCGTTCCATTCCATTCCATTCCGTTCCGTTCCGTTCCGTTCCGTTCCGTTCCGTTGCGTTCCGTTCCGTTCCGTTGTGTTCCGTTCCGTTCTACTCGGGTTGATTCCATTCTATTCCATTCCATTCCAATCCATTCCATTCCATTCCATCGAATTCCATTCCATTCCATTCCATTCCATTCCATTCCATTACATTCCATTGAATTCCATTCCATTCCATTCCATTCCATTCCATTCCATTCCATTCCATTGAATTCCATTCCATTCCATTCCATTCCATGGAATTCCGTTCCATTCCATTCCATTCCGTTCCGTTCCGTCCCGTTCCGTTCCGTTCCGTTCCGTTGCGTTCCGCTCCATTCTACTCGGGTTGATTCCATTCTATTCCATTCCATTCCATTCGATTCCATTCGATTCCATTCGATTCCACTCCATTCCATTCCATAGAATTCCATTCCATTCCATTCCATTCCATTGAATTCCATTCCATTCCATTCCATTCCATTGAATTCCATTCCATTCCATTCCATTCCATTGAATTCCATTCCATTCCATTCCATTCCATTCCATTCTACTGTTGTCCATTCCATTCCATTCCATTCCATTCCATTCCATTCCATTCCATTCCATTCCATTCCATTCCTTTCCATTCCATTGCATTCCATTGCATTCCATTCCATTCCATTCCATTCCATTCCATTCCATTCCATTCCACTCCACACCACTCCAGTCCACTCCATTCCACTCCACTCCACTCCGGTACATTCCATTCCATTCCTTTCCATTCCATTCCATTCCATTCCGTGCTTCTCAGGTACATTCCGTTCCGTTCCATTCCATTCCATTCCATTCCATTCCGTTCCAGTGCACTCTACTCCACTCCACTCCACTCCACTCCGGTACATTCCATTCCATTCCATTCCATTCCATTCCATTCCATTCCATTTCCATTCCCATTCCATTTCCATTCCCGTTCCATTTCCATTCCCGTTTCTTTTCCATTCCCGTTCCATTTCCATTCCCGTTCCATTACCATTCCCGTTCCATTTCCATTCCCGATCCATTTCCATTCCCGTTCCTTTTCCATTCCCGTTACATTTCCATTCCTGTTCCGTTACCATTCCCGTTCCATTTCCGTTCCCGTTCCGTTTCCGTTCCCGTTCCATTTCCGTTCTCGTTCCGTTTCCGTTCCCGTTCCATTTCCATTCCCGTTTCAATTGCGTTCCCGTTCCATTTCCATTCCCGTTCCTTTTCCATTCCCTTTCCATTTCCATTTCATTCCTTTCCGTTCTGCTCGGGTACATTCCATTCCATTCCATTGCATTCCATTCCGTTCTGCTCCTGTCCATTCCATTCCATTCCATTCCGTTCCATTCCGTTCTACTCGGGTAGATTCCATTCCATTCCATTCCATTCCATTCCATTCCATTCCATTCCATTCCATTCCATTCCATTCTACTGGTGTCCATTCCATTCCATTCCATTCCATTCCATTCCATTCCATTCCATTCCATTCCATTGCATTCCATTCCATTCCATTCCATTCCATTCCATTCCATTCCGTTCCGTTCTACTCGGTTACATTCCATTCAATTCCATTCCATTCCGTTCTACTCGGGTAGATTCCATTCCATTCCATTCCATTCCTTTCCATTCCATTGCATTCCATTGCATTGCATTGCACTCAATTCCATTCCATTCCATTCCATTCCATTCCATTCCATTCCATTCCATTCCATTCCATTCCGTTCCGTTCAACCCGGTTACATTCCATTCAATTACATTCCATTCCGTTCTACTCGGTTACATTCCATTCCATTCCATTCCATTCCATTCCAATCCATTCCATTCCATTCCATTCCGTTCTACTCGGGTACATTGCATTCCATTCCATTCCATTCCATTCCATTCCATTCCATTCCATTCAATTCCATTCCATTCCATTCCGTTCTACTTTGGTACATTCCATTCCATTCCATTCCATTCCATTCCATTACATTCCATTCCATTCCATTCCGTTCTACTCGGGTTGATTCCATTCTATTCCATTCCATTCCATTCCATTCCATTCCATTCCATTCCATTCGATTCCATTCCATTCCATTCCATGGAATTCCATTCAATTCCATTCCATGGAATTCCATTCCATTCCATTCCATTCCATGGAATTCCATTCCATTCCATTCCATTCCATTCCATTCCATTCCATTCCATTGAATTCCATTCCATTCCATTCCATTGAATTCCATTCCATTCCATTCCATTCCATTCCATTCCATTCCATTTCATTGCATTCCATTCCATTGAATTCCATTCCATTCCATTGAATTCCATTCCTTTCCATTCCATTCCATTCCATTCCATTCCATCCCATTCCATTCCATTCCATTCCATTCCGTTCTACTCGGGTTGTTTCCATTCTATTCCATTCCATTCCATTTGATACCATTCGATTCCATTCGATTCCATTCAATTCCATTCGATTCCATTCCATTCCACTCCGTTCCATTCCATGGAATTCCATTCCATTCCATTCCATTCCATTCCATTGAATTCCATTCCATTCCATTCCATTGAATTCCATTCCATTCCATTCCATTCAATTGAATTCCGTTCCATTCCATTCCATTCCGTTCCGTTCCGTCCCGTTCCGTTCCGTTGCGTTCCGTTCCGTTCTACTCGGGTTGATTAAATTCTATTCCATTCCATTCTATTCGATTCCATTCGATTCCAATCGATTCCATTCGATTCCATTCGATTCCATTGAATTCCATTCCATTCCATTCCATTCCATTGAATTCCGTTGCATTATATTCCATTCCGTTCCGTTCCATCCCGTTCCGTTCCGTTCCGTTCCGTTGCGTGCCGTTCCGTTCTACTCGGGTTGATTCCATTCCATTCCATTCCATTCCATTCCATTCCATTCCATTGAATTCCATTCCATTCCGTTCCATTCCGTTGCGTTCCATTCCGTTCTACTCGGGTTGATTCCATTCTATTCCATTCCATTCCATTCGATTCCATTCGATTCCATTCGATTCCATTCGATTCCATTCGATTCCATTCCATTGCATTCCATTGAATTCCATTCCATTCCATTCCATTGAATTCCATTCCATTCCATTCCATTCCATTGAATTCCATTGAATTCCATTCCATTGAATTCCATTCCATTCCATTCCATTCCATTCCATTGAATTCCATTCCATTCCATTCCATTCCATTCCATTCCATTGAATTCCATTGAATTCCATTCCATTGAATTCCATTCCATTCCATTCCATTCCATTCCATTGAATTCCATTCCATTCCATTGAATTCCATTCCATTCCATTCCATTCCATTCCATTCCATTGAATTCCATTCCATTCCATTCCATTCCATTCCATTCCATTCCATTCCACTCCATTCCATTCCACTCCACTCCACTCCACTCCACTCCAGTCCACTCCACTCCACTCTTTTCCATTCCATTCCATTCCATTGAATTCCATTGAATTCCATTGAATTCCATTCCATTCCATTCCATTCCATTCCGTTCTACTCGGGTTGATTCCATTCTATTCCATTCCATTCCATTCGATTCCATTCGATTCCATTCGATTCCATTCGATTCCATTCGATTCCATTCCATTCCATTCCATTCTATTGCATTGAATTCCATTCCATTCCATTCCATTCCATTCCATTCCATTCCATTGAATTCCATTCCATTCCATTCCATTCCATTCCATTCCATTCTACTGGTGTCCATTCCATTCCATTCCATTCCATTCCATTCCATTCCTTTCCATTCCATTGCATTCCATTGCATTCCATTCCATTCCATTCCATTCCATTCCACTCCACTCCACTCCACTCCACTCCATTCCACTCCACTCCACTCCGGTACATTCCATTCCATTCCATTCCATTCCATTCCATTCCATTCCGTGCTTCTCAGGTACATTCCGTTCCGTTCCATTCCATTCCATTCCATTCCATTCCATTCCATTCCATTCCGTTCCAGTGCACTCTACTCCACTCCACTCCACTCCACTCCACTCCGGTACATTCCATTCCATTCCATTCCATTCCATTCCATTCCATTTCCATTCCCATTCCATTTCCATTCCCGTTCCATTTCCATTCCCGTTTCTTTTCCATTCCCGTTCCATTTCCATTCCAGTTCCATTACCGTTCCCGTTCCATTTCCATTCCCGATCCATTTCCATTCCCGTTCCATTTCCATTCCCGTTCCATTTCCATTCCCGTTCCGTTACCATTCCCGTTCCATTTCCGTTCCCGTTCCGTTTCCGTTCCCGTTCCATTTCCGTTCTCGTTCCGTTTCCGTTCCCGTTCCATTTCCATTCCCGTTCCATTTCCGTTCCCGTTCCATTTCCATTCCTGTTCCATTTCCATTCCCTTTCCATTTCCATTTCATTCCATTCCGTTCTGCTCGGGTACATTCCATTCCATTCCATTGCATTCCATTCCGTTCTGCTCCTGTCCATTCCATTCCATTCCATTCCGTTCCATTCCGTTCTACTCGGGTAGATTCCATTCCATTCCATTCCATTCCATTCCATTCCATTACATTCCATTCTACTGGTGTCCATTCCAATCCATTCCATTCCATTCCATTCCATTCCATTGCATTCCATTCCATTCCATTCCATTCCGTTCCGTTCTACTCGATTACATTCCATTCAATTCCATTCCATTCCGTTCTACTCGGGTAGATTCCATTCCATTCCATTCCATTCCTTTCCATTCCATTGCATTCCATTGCATTGCATTGCACTCAATTCCATTCCATTCCATTCCATTCCATTCCATTCCATTCCATTCCGTTCCGTTCAACTCGGTTACATTCCATTCAATTACATTCCATTCCGTTCTACTCGGTTACATTCCATTCCATTCCATTCCATTCCATTCCAATCCATTCCATTCCATTCCATTCCGTTCTACTCGTGTACATTCCATTCCATTCCATTCCATTCCATTCCATTCCATTCCATTCCATTCCATTCCATTCCATTCCGTTCTACTTTGGTACATTCCATTCCATTCCATTCCATTCCATTCCATTCCATTCCATTCCATTCCATTCCATTCCGTTCTACTCAGGTTGATTCCATTCTATTCCATTCCATTCCATTTCATTCCATTCCATTCCATTCCATTCCATTCGATTCCATTCCATTCCATTCCATTGAATTCCATTCCATTCCATTCCATTCCATGGAATTCCATTCCATTCCATTCCATTCCATTCCATTCCATTCCATTCCATAGAATTCCATTCCATTCCATTCCATTCCATTGAATTCCGTTCCATTCCATTCCATTCCGTTCCGTTCCGTTCCGTTCCGTTCCGTTCCGTTGCGTTCCGTTCCGTTCCGTTGTGTTCCGTTCCGTTCTACTCGGGTTGATTCCATTCTATTCCATTCCATTCCAATCCATTCCATTCCATTCCATCGAATTCCATTCCATTCCATTCCATTCCATTCCATTCCATTACATTCCATTGAATTCCATTCCATTCCATTCCATTCCATTCCATTCCATTCCATTCCATTGAATTCCATTCCATTCCATTCCATTCCATGGAATTCCGTACCATTCCATTCCATTCCGTTCCGTTCCGTCCCGTTCCGTTCCGTTCCGTTCCGTTGCGTTCCGCTCCATTCTACTCGGGTTGATTCCATTCTATTCCATTCCATTCCATTCGATTCCATTCGATTCCATTCGATTCCACTCCATTCCATTCCATAGAATTCCATTCCATTCCATTCCATTCCATTGAATTCCATTCCATTCCATTCCATTCCATTGAATTCCATTCCATTCCATTCCATTCCATTGAATTCCATTCCATTCCATTCCATTCCATTCCATTCTACTGTTGTCCATTCCATTCCATTCCATTCCATTCCATTCCATTCCATTCCATTCCATTGAATTCCATTCCATTCCATTCCATTCCATTCCATTCCATTCCATTCCATTCCATTCCATTCCATTCCATTGAATTCCGTTCCATTCCATTCCATTCCATTCCATTCCATCCCATTCCATTCCATTCCATTCCATTCCGTTCTACTCGGGTTGATTCCATTCTATTCCATTCCATTCCATTCGATCCCATTTGATTCCATTCGATTCCATTCAATTCCATTCGATTCCATTCCATTCAACTCCATTCCATTCCATTGAATTCCATTCCATTCCATTCCATTCCATTCCATTCCATTCCATTCCATTCCATTCCATTCCATTCCATGGAATTCCATTCCATTCCATTCCATTCCATTCCATTCCATAGAATTCCATTCCATTCCATTCCATTCCATTGAATTCCGTTCCATTCCATTCCATTCCGTTCCGTTCCGTTCCGTTCCGTTCCGTTCCGTTGCGTTCCGTTCCGTTCCGTTGTGTTCCGTTCCGTTCTACTCGGGTTGATTCCATTCTATTCCATTCCATTCCAATCCATTCCATTCCATTCCATCGAATTCCATTCCATTCCATTCCATTCCATTCCATTCCATTACATTCCATTGAATTCCATTCCATTCCATTCCATTCCATTCCATTCCATTCCATTCCATTGAATTCCATTCCATTCCATTCCATTCCATGGAATTCCGTTCCATTCCATTCCATTCCGTTCCGTTCCGTCCCGTTCCGTTCCGTTCCGTTCCGTTGCGTTCCGCTCCATTCTACTCGGGTTGATTCCATTCTATTCCATTCCATTCCATTCGATTCCATTCGATTCCATTCGATTCCACTCCATTCCATTCCATAGAATTCCATTCCATTCCATTCCATTCCATGGAATTCCATTCCATTCCATTCCATTCCATTGAATTCCATTCCATTCCATTCCATTCCATTCCATTCCATTCCATTCCATTCCATGGAATTCCATTCCATTCCATTCCATTCCATTCCATTCCATAGAATTCCATTCCATTCCATTCCATTCCATTGAATTCCGTTCCATTCCATTCCATTCCGTTCCGTTCCGTTCCGTTCCGTTCCGTTCCGTTGCGTTCCGTTCCGTTCCGTTGTGTTCCGTTCCGTTCTACTCGGGTTGATTCCATTCTATTCCATTCCATTCCAATCCATTCCATTCCATTCCATCGAATTCCATTCCATTCCATTCCATTCCATTCCATTCCATTACATTCCATTGAATTCCATTCCATTCCATTCCATTCCATTCCATTCCATTCCATTCCATTGAATTCCATTCCATTCCATTCCATTCCATGGAATTCCGTTCCATTCCATTCCATTCCGTTCCGTTCCGTCCCGTTCCGTTCCGTTCCGTTCCGTTGCGTTCCGCTCCATTCTACTCGGGTTGATTCCATTCCATTCCATTCCATTCCATTCGATTCCATTCGATTCCATTCGATTCCACTCCATTCCATTCCATAGAATTCCATTCCATTCCATTCCATTCCATTGAATTCCATTCCATTCCATTCCATTCCATTGAATTCCATTCCATTCCATTCCATTCCATTGAATTCCATTCCATTCCATTCCATTCCATTCCATTCTACTGTTGTCCATTCCATTCCATTCCATTCCATTCCATTCCATTCCATTCCATTCCATTGAATTCCATTCCATTCCATTCCATTCCATTCCATTCCATTCCATTCCATTCCATTCCATTCCATTGAATTCCGTTCCATTCCATTCCATTCCATTCCATTCCATCCCATTCCATTCCATTCCATTCCATTCCGTTCTACTCGGGTTGATTCCATTCTATTCCATTCCATTCCATTCGATCCCATTTGATTCCATTCGATTCCATTCAATTCCATTCGATTCCATTCCATTCAACTCCATTCCATTCCATTGAATTCCATTCCATTCCATTCCATTCCATTCCATTCCATTCCATTCCATTCCATTCCATTCCATTCCATTCCATGGAATTCCATTCCATTCCATTCCATTCCATTCCATTCCATAGAATTCCATTCCATTCCATTCCATTCCATTGAATTCCGTTCCATTCCATTCCATTCCGTTCCGTTCCGTTCCGTTCCGTTCCGTTCCGTTGCGTTCCGTTCCGTTCCGTTGTGTTCCGTTCCGTTCTACTCGGGTTGATTCCATTCTATTCCATTCCATTCCAATCCATTCCATTCCATTCCATCGAATTCCATTCCATTCCATTCCATTCCATTCCATTCCATTACATTCCATTGAATTCCATTCCATTCCATTCCATTCCATTCCATTCCATTCCATTCCATTGAATTCCATTCCATTCCATTCCATTCCATGGAATTCCGTTCCATTCCATTCCATTCCGTTCCGTTCCGTCCCGTTCCGTTCCGTTCCGTTCCGTTGCGTTCCGCTCCATTCTACTCGGGTTGATTCCATTCTATTCCATTCCATTCCATTCGATTCCATTCGATTCCATTCGATTCCACTCCATTCCATTCCATAGAATTCCATTCCATTCCATTCCATTCCATTGAATTCCATTCCATTCCATTCCATTCCATTGAATTCCATTCCATTCCATTCCATTCCATTGAATTCCATTCCATTCCATTCCATTCCATTCCATTCTACTGTTGTCCATTCCATTCCATTCCATTCCATTCCATTCCATTCCATTCCATTCCATTCCATTCCATTCCTTTCCATTCCATTGCATTCCATTGCATTCCATTCCATTCCATTCCATTCCATTCCATTCCATTCCATTCCATTCCACTCCACACCACTCCAGTCCACTCCATTCCACTCCACTCCACTCCGGTACATTCCATTCCATTCCTTTCCATTCCATTCCATTCCATTCCGTGCTTCTCAGGTACATTCCGTTCCGTTCCATTCCATTCCATTCCATTCCATTCCGTTCCAGTGCACTCTACTCCACTCCACTCCACTCCACTCCGGTACATTCCATTCCATTCCATTCCATTCCATTCCATTCCATTCCATTTCCATTCCCATTCCATTTCCATTCCCGTTCCATTTCCATTCCCGTTTCTTTTCCATTCCCGTTCCATTTCCATTCCCGTTCCATTACCATTCCCGTTCCATTTCCATTCCCGATCCATTTCCATTCCCGTTCCTTTTCCATTCCCGTTACATTTCCATTCCTGTTCCGTTACCATTCCCGTTCCATTTCCGTTCCCGTTCCGTTTCCGTTCCCGTTCCATTTCCGTTCTCGTTCCGTTTCCGTTCCCGTTCCATTTCCATTCCCGTTTCAATTGCGTTCCCGTTCCATTTCCATTCCCGTTCCTTTTCCATTCCCTTTCCATTTCCATTTCATTCCTTTCCGTTCTGCTCGGGTACATTCCATTCCATTCCATTGCATTCCATTCCGTTCTGCTCCTGTCCATTCCATTCCATTCCATTCCGTTCCATTCCGTTCTACTCGGGTAGATTCCATTCCATTCCATTCCATTCCATTCCATTCCATTCCATTCCATTCCATTCCATTCTACTGGTGTCCATTCCATTCCATTCCATTCCATTCCATTCCATTCCATTCCATTCCATTCCATTCCATTCCATTGCATTCCATTCCATTCCATTCCATTCCATTCCATTCCATTCCGTTCCGTTCTACTCGGTTACATTCCATTCAATTCCATTCCATTCCGTTCTACTCGGGTAGATTCCATTCCATTCCATTCCATTCCTTTCCATTCCATTGCATTCCATTGCATTGCATTGCACTCAATTCCATTCCATTCCATTCCATTCCATTCCATTCCATTCCATTCCATTCCATTCCGTTCCGTTCAACCCGGTTACATTCCATTCAATTACATTCCATTCCGTTCTACTCGGTTACATTCCATTCCATTCCATTCCATTCCATTCCAATCCATTCCATTCCATTCCATTCCGTTCTACTCGGGTACATTGCATTCCATTCCATTCCATTCCATTCCAATCCATTCCATTCCATTCCATTCCGTTCTACTCGGGTACATTGCATTCCATTCCATTCCATTCCATTCCATTCCATTCCATTCCATTCCATTCCATTCCATGGAATTCCATTCCATTCCATTCCATGGAATTCCATTCCATTCCATTCCATTCCATGGAATTCCATTCCATTCCATTCCATTCCATTCCATTCCATTCCATTCCATTGAATTCCATTCCATTCCATTCCATTGAATTCCATTCCATTCCATTCCATTCCATTCCATTCCATTCCATTCCATTTCATTGCATTCCATTCCATTGAATTCCATTCCATTCCATTGAATTCCATTCCTTTCCATTCCATTCCATTCCATTCCATTCCATCCCATTCCATTCCATTCCATTCCATTCCGTTCTACTCGGGTTGTTTCCATTCTATTCCATTCCATTCCATTTGATACCATTCGATTCCATTCGATTCCATTCAATTCCATTCGATTCCATTCCATTCCACTCCGTTCCATTCCATGGAATTCCATTCCATTCCATTCCATTCCATTCCATTGAATTCCATTCCATTCCATTCCATTGAATTCCATTCCATTCCATTCCATTCAATTGAATTCCGTTCCATTCCATTCCATTCCGTTCCGTTCCGTCCCGTTCCGTTCCGTTGCGTTCCGTTCCGTTCTACTCGGGTTGATTAAATTCTATTCCATTCCATTCTATTCGATTCCATTCGATTCCAATCGATTCCATTCGATTCCATTCGATTCCATTGAATTCCATTCCATTCCATTCCATTCCATTGAATTCCGTTGCATTATATTCCATTCCGTTCCGTTCCATCCCGTTCCGTTCCGTTCCGTTCCGTTGCGTGCCGTTCCGTTCTACTCGGGTTGATTCCATTCCATTCCATTCCATTCCATTCCATTCCATTCCATTGAATTCCATTCCATTCCGTTCCATTCCGTTGCGTTCCATTCCGTTCTACTCGGGTTGATTCCATTCTATTCCATTCCATTCCATTCGATTCCATTCGATTCCATTCGATTCCATTCGATTCCATTCGATTCCATTCCATTGCATTCCATTGAATTCCATTCCATTCCATTCCATTGAATTCCATTCCATTCCATTCCATTCCATTGAATTCCATTGAATTCCATTCCATTGAATTCCATTCCATTCCATTCCATTCCATTCCATTGAATTCCATTCCATTCCATTCCATTCCATTCCATTCCATTCCATTCCACTCCATTCCATTCCACTCCACTCCACTCCACTCCACTCCAGTCCACTCCACTCCACTCTTTTCCATTCCATTCCATTCCATTGAATTCCATTGAATTCCATTGAATTCCATTCCATTCCATTCCATTCCATTCCGTTCTACTCGGGTTGATTCCATTCTATTCCATTCCATTCCATTCGATTCCATTCGATTCCATTCGATTCCATTCGATTCCATTCGATTCCATTCCATTCCATTCCATTCTATTGCATTGAATTCCATTCCATTCCATTCCATTCCATTCCATTCCATTCCATTCCATTCCATTCCATTGAATTCCATTCCATTCCATTCCATTCCATTCCATTGAATTCCATTCCATTCCATTCCATTCCATTCTATTCCATTCCATTCCACTCCACTCCATTCCATTCCACTCCATTCCACTCCACTCCACTCTACTCCACTCCACTCCATTCCATTCCATTCCATTCCATTGAATTCCATTCCATTCCATTCCATTCCATTCCACTCCACTCCACTCCACTCCAATCCACTCCACTCCACTCTTTTCCATTCCATTCCATTCCATTGAATTCCATTGAATTCCATTGAATTCCATTCCATTCCGTTCTTCTCGGGTTGATTCCATTCTATTCCATTCCATTCCATTCCATTCCATTCCATTCCATTCCATTCCATTCCATTGAATTCCATTCCATTCCATTCCATTCCATTCCATTCCATTCCATTCCATTCCATTCCATTGAATTCCATTCCATTCCATTCCATTCCATTCCATTGAATTCCATTGAATTCCATTCCATTGAATTCCATTCCATTCCATTCCATTCCATTCCATTGAATTCCATTCCACTCCATTCCATTCCATTCCATTCCATTCCATTGAATTCCATTCCATTCCATTCCATTCCATTCCATTCCACTCCACTCCATTCCATTGAATTCCCTTCCACTCCACTCCACTCCACTCCACTCCACTCGATTCCATTCCATTCCATTCCATTGAATTCCATTCCATTCCATTCCATTCCATTCCACTCCACTCCACTCCACTCCAATCCACTCCACTCCACTCTTTTCCATTCCATTCCATTCCATTGAATTCCATTGAATTCCATTGAATTCCATTCCATTCCATTCCATTCCATTCCATTCCGTTCTTCTCGGGTTGATTCCATTCTATTCCATTCCATTCCATTCCATTCCATTCCATTCCATTCCATTCCATTCCATTCCATTCCATTCCATTCCATTCCACTCCACTCCACTCCACTGCACTCCACTCCACTCCACTCCATTCCATTCCATTGAATTCCATTGAATTGCATTCCATTCCATTCCATTCCATTCCAAGGAATTCCATTCCATTCCATTCCATTCCATTCCATTCCATAGAATTCCATTCCATTCCATTCCATTCCATTGAATTCCGTTCCATTCCATTCCGTTCCGTTCCGTTCCGTTCCGTTCCGTTCCGTTCCGTTGCGTTCCGTTCCGTTCCGTTGTGTTCCGTTCCGTTCTACTCGGGTTGATTCCATTCTATTCCATTCCATTCCAATCCATTCCATTCCATTCCATCGAATTCCATTCCATTCCATTCCATTCCATTCCATTCCATTACATTCCATTGAATTCCATTCCATTCCATTCCATTCCATTCCATTCCATTCCATTCCATTGAATTCCATTCCATTCCATTCCATTCCATGGAATTCCGTTCCATTCCATTCCATTCCGTTCCGTTCCGTCCCGTTCCGTTCCGTTCCGTTCCGTTGCGTTCCGCTCCATTCTACTCGGGTTGATTCCATTCTATTCCATTCCATTCCATTCGATTCCATTCGATTCCATTCGATTCCACTCCATTCCATTCCATAGAATTCCATTCCATTCCATTCCATTCCATTGAATTCCATTCCATTCCATTCCATTCCATTGAATTCCATTCCATTCCATTCCATTCCATTGAATTCCATTCCATTCCATTCCATTCCATTCCATTCCATTCCATTCCATTCCATTCCATTCCATTCCATTCCATTCTACTGTTGTCCATTCCATTCCATTCCATTCCATTCCATTCCATTCCATTCCATTCCATTCCATTCCATTCCATTCCATTCCTTTCCATTCCATTGCATTCCATTGCATTCCATTCCATTCCATTCCATTCCATTCCATTCCATTCCATTCCATTCCACTCCACACCACTCCAGTCCACTCAATTCCACTCCACTCCACTCCGGTACATTCCATTCCATTCCTTTCCATTCCATTCCATTCCATTCCGTGCTTCTCAGGTACATTCCGTTCCGTTCCATTCCATTCCATTCCATTCCATTCCGTTCCAGTGCACTCTACTCCACACCACTCCACTCCACTCCGGTACATTCCATTCCATTCCATTCCATTCCATTCCATTCCATTCCATTTCCATTCCCATTCCATTTCCATTCCCGTTCCATTTCCATTCCCGTTTCTTTTCCATTCCCGTTCCATTTCCATTCCCGTTCCATTACCATTCCCGTTCCATTTCCATTCCCGATCCATTTCCATTCCCGTTCCCTTTCCATTCCCGTTACATTTCCATTCCTGTTCCGTTACCATTCCCGTTCCATTTCCGTTCCCGTTCCGTTTCCGTTCCCGTTCCATTTCCGTTCTCGTTCCGTTTCCGTTCCCGTTCCATTTCCATTCCCGTTTCAATTGCGTTCCCGTTCCATTTCCATTCCCGTTCCATTTCCATTCCCTTTCCATTTCCATTTCATTCCTTTCCGTTCTGCTCGGGTACATTCCATTCCATTCCATTGCATTCCATTCCGTTCTGCTCCTGTCCATTCCATTCCATTCCATTCCGTTCCATTCCGTTCTACTCGGGTAGATTCCATTCCATTCCATTCCATTCCATTCCATTCCATTCCATTCCATTCCATTCCATTCCATTCTACTGGTGTCCATTCCATTCCATTCCATTCCATTCCATTCCATTCCATTCCATTGCATTCCATTCCATTCCATTCCATTCCATTCCATTCCATTCCGTTCCGTTCTACTCGGTTACATTCCATTCAATTCCATTCCATTCCGTTCTACTCGGGTAGATTCCATTCCATTCCATTCCATTCCTTTCCATTCCATTGCATTCCATTGCATTGCATTGCACTCAATTCCATTCCATTCCATTCCATTCCATTCCATTCCATTCCATTCCATTCCGTTCCGTTCAACCCGGTTACATTCCATTCAATTACATTCCATTCCGTTCTACTCGGTTACATTCCATTCCATTCCATTCCATTCCATTCCATTCCAATCCATTCCATTCCATTCCATTCCGTTCTACTCGGGTACATTGCATTCCATTCCATTCCATTCCATTCCATTCCATTCCATTCCATTCAATTCCATTCCATTCCATTCCGTTCTACTTTGGTACATTCCATTCCATTCCATTCCATTCCATTCCATTACATTCCATTCCATTCCATTCCGTTCTACTCGGGTTGATTCCATTCTATTCCATTCCATTCCATTCCATTCCATTCCATTCCATTCCATTCGATTCCATTCCATTCCATTCCATGGAATTCCATTCCATTCCATTCCATGGAATTCCATTCCATTCCATTCCATTCCATTCCATTCCATTCCATTCCATTCCATTCCATTCCATTCCATTCCATTCCATTGAATTCCATTCCATTCCATTCCATTCCATTCCATGGAATTCAATTCCATTCCATTCCATTCCATTGAATTCCAATCCATTCCATTCCATTCCATTCCATTCCATTTCATTGCATTCCATTCCATTGAATTCCATTCCATTCCATTGAATTCCATTCCTTTCCATTCCATTCCATTCCATTCCATTCCATCCCATTCCATTCCATTCCATTCCATTCCGTTCTACTCGGGTTGTTTCCATTCTATTCCATTCCATTCCATTTGATACCATTCGATTCCATTCGATTCCATTCAATTCCATTCGATTCCATTCCATTCCACTCCGTTCCATTCCATTGAATTCCATTCCATTCCATTCCATTCCATTCCATTGAATTCCATTCCATTCCATTCCATTGAATTCCATTCCATTCCATTCCATTCAATTGAATTCCGTTCCATTCCATTCCATTCCGTTCCGTTCCGTCCCGTTCCGTTCCGTTGCGTTCCGTTCCGTTCTACTCGGGTTGATTAAATTCTATTCCATTCCATTCTATTCGATTCCATTCGATTCCAATCGATTCCATTCGATTCCATTCGATTCCATTGAATTCCATTCCATTCCATTCCATTCCATTGAATTCCGTTGCATTATATTCCATTCCGTTCCGTTCCGTCCCGTTCCGTTCCGTTCCGTTCCGTTGCGTGCCGTTCCGTTCTACTCGGGTTGATTCCACTCCATTCCATTCCATTCCATTCCATTCCATTCCATTGAATTCCATTCCATTCCGTTCCATTCCGTTGCGTTCCATTCCGTTCTACTCGGGTTGATTCCATTCTATTCCATTCCATTCCATTCGATTCCATTCGATTCCATTCGATTCCATTCGATTCCATTCGATTCCATTCCATTGCATTCCATTGAATTCCATTCCATTCCATTCCATTGAATTCCATTCCATTCCATTCCATTCCATTGAATTCCATTGAATTCCATTCCATTGAATTCCATTCCATTCCATTCCATTCCATTCCATTGAATTCCATTCCATTCCATTCCATTCCATTCCATTCCATTCCATTGAATTCCATTGAATTCCATTCCATTGAATTCCATTCCATTCCATTCCATTCCATTCCATTGAATTCCATTCCATTCCATTGAATTCCATTCCATTCCATTCCATTCCATTCCATTCCATTGAATTCCATTCCATTCCATTCCATTCCATTCCATTCCATTCCATTCCATTCCACTCCATTCCATTCCACTCCACTCCACTCCACTCCACTCCAGTCCACTCCACTCCACTCTTTTCCATTCCATTCCATTCCATTGAATTCCATTGAATTCCATTGAATTCCATTCCATTCCATTCCATTCCATTCCGTTCTACTCGGGTTGATTCCATTCTATTCCATTCCATTCCATTCGATTCCATTCGATTCCATTCGATTCCATTCGATTCCATTCGATTCCATTCCATTCCATTCCATTCTATTGCATTGAATTCCATTCCATTCCATTCCATTCCATTCCATTCCATTCCATTCCATTCCATTCCATTGAATTCCATTCCATTCCATTCCATTCCATTCCATTGAATTCCATTCCATTCCATTCCATTCCATTCCATTCCATTCCACTCCACTCCATTCCATTCCACTCCATTCCACTCCACTCCACTCTACTCCACTCCACTCCATTCCATTCCATTCCATTCCATTGAATTCCATTCCATTCCATTCCATTCCATTCCACTCCACTCCACTCCACTCCAATCCACTCCACTCCACTCTTTTCCATTCCATTCCATTCCATTGAATTCCATTGAATTCCATTGAATTCCATTCCATTCCGTTCTTCTCGGGTTGATTCCATTCTATTCCATTCCATTCCATTCCATTCCATTCCATTCCATTCCATTCCATTCCATTGAATTCCATTCCATTCCATTCCATTCCATTCCATTCCATTCCATTCCATTCCATTGAATTCCATTCCATTCCATTCCATTCCATTCCATTGAATTCCATTGAATTCCATTCCATTGAATTCCATTCCATTCCATTCCATTCCATTCCATTGAATTCCATTCCATTCCATTCCATTCCATTCCATTCCATTCCATTGAATTCCATTCCATTCCACTCCACTCCATTCCATTGAATTCCCTTCCACTCCACTCCACTCCACTCCACTCCACTCGATTCCATTCCATTCCATTCCATTGAATTCCATTCCATTCCATTCCATTCCATTCCACTCCACTCCACTCCACTCCAATCCACTCCACTCCACTCTTTTCCATTCCATTCCATTCCATTGAATTCCATTGAATTCCATTGAATTCCATTCCATTCCATTCCATTCCATTCCATTCCGTTCTTCTCGGGTTGATTCCACTCTATTCCATTCCATTCCATTCCATTCCATTCCATTCCATTCCATTCCATTGAATTCCATTCCATTCCATTCCATTCCATTCCATTCCATTCCATTCCATTCCATTCCATTCCACTCCACTCCACTCCACTGCACTCCACTCCACTCCACTCCATTCCATTCCATTGAATTCCATTGAATTGCATTCCATTCCATTCCATTCCATTCCATTCCATGGAATTCCATTCCATTCCATTCCATTCCATTCCATTCCATAGAATTCCATTCCATTCCATTCCATTCCATTGAATTCCGTTCCATTCCATTCCATTCCGTTCCATTCCGTTCCGTTCCGTTCCGTTCCGTTGCGTTCCGTTCCGTTCCGTTGTGTTCCGTTCCGTTCTACTCGGGTTGATTCCATTCTATTCCATTCCATTCCAATCCATTCCATTCCATTCCATCGAATTCCATTCCATTCCATTCCATTCCATTCCATTCCATTCCATTGCATTCCATTGAATTCCATTCCATTCCATTCCATTCCATTCCATTCCATTCCATTCCATTCCATTGAATTCCATTCCATTCCATTCCATTCCATGGAATTCCGTTCCATTCCATTCCATTCCGTTCCGTTCCGTCCCGTTCCGTTCCGTTGCGTTCCGCTCCATTCTACTCGGGTTGATTCCATTCTATTCCATTCCATTCCATTCGATTCCATTCGATTCCATTCGATTCCACTCCATTCCATTCCATAGAATTCCATTCCATTCCATTCCATTCCATTGAATTCCATTCCATTCCATTCCATTCCATTGAATTCCATTCCATTCCATTCCATTCCATTGAATTCCATTCCATTCCATTCCATTCCATTGAATTCCATTCCATTCCATTCCATTCCATTCCATTCCATTCCATTCCATTCCATTCTACTGTTGTCCATTCCATTCCATTCCATTCCATTCCATTCCATTCCTTTCCATTCCATTGCATTCCATTGCATTCCATTCCATTCCATTCCATTCCATTCCATTCCATTCCATTCCATTCCACTCCACACCACTCCAGTCCACTCCATTCCACTCCACTCCACTCCGGTACATTCCATTCCATTCCTTTCCATTCCATTCCATTCCATTCCGTGCTTCTCAGGTACATTCCGTTCCGTTCCATTCCATTCCATTCCATTCCATTCCGTTCCAGTGCACTCTACTCCACTCCACTCCACTCCACTCCGGTACATTCCATTCCATTCCATTCCATTCCATTCCATTCCATTCCATTCCATTTCCATTCCCATTCCATTTCCATTCCCGTTCCATTTCCATTCCCGTTTCTTTTCCATTCCCGTTCCATTTCCATTCCCGTTCCATTACCATTCCCGTTCCATTTCCATTCCCGATCCATTTCCATTCCCGTTCCCTTTCCATTCCCGTTACATTTCCATTCCTGTTCCGTTACCATTCCCGTTCCATTTCCGTTCCCGTTCCGTTTCCGTTCCCGTTCCATTTCCGTTCTCGTTCCGTTTCCGTTCCCGTTCCATTTCCATTCCCGTTTCAATTGCGTTCCCGTTCCATTTCCATTCCCGTTCCATTTCCATTCCCTTTCCATTTCCATTTCATTCCTTTCCGTTCTGCTCGGGTACATTCCATTCCATTCCATTGCATTCCATTCCGTTCTGCTCCTGTCCATTCCATTCCATTCCATTCCGTTCCATTCCGTTCTACTCGGGTAGATTCCATTCCATTCCATTCCATTCCATTCCATTCCATTCCATTCCATTCCATTCCATTCTACTGGTGTCCATTCCATTCCATTCAATCCATTCCATTCCATTCCATTCCATTCCATTGCATTCCATTCCATTCCATTCCATTCCATTCCATTCCATTTCGTTCCGTTCTACTCGGTTACATTCCATTCAATTCCATTCCATTCCGTTCTACTCGGGTAGATTCCATTCCATTCCATTCCATTCCTTTCCATTCCATTGCATTCCATTGCATTGCATTGCACTCAATTCCATTCCATTCCATTCCATTCCATTCCATTCCATTCCATTCCATTCGGTTCCGTTCAACCCGGTTACATTCCATTCAATTACATTCCATTCCGTTCTACTCGGTTACATTCCATTCCATTCCATTCCATTCCATTCCAATCCATTCCATTCCATTCCATTCCGTTCTACTCGGGTACATTGCATTCCATTCCATTCCATTCCATTCCATTCCATTCCATTCCATTCAATTCCATTCCATTCCATTCCGTTCTACTTTGGTACATTCCATTCCATTCCATTCCATTCCATTCCATTACATTCCATTCCATTCCATTCCGTTCTACTCGGGTTGATTCCATTCTATTCCATTCCATTCCATTCCATTCCATTCCATTCCATTCCATTCCATTCGATTCCATTCCATTCCATTCCATGGAATTCCATTCCATTCCATTCCATGGAATTCCATTCCATTCCATTCCATTCCATGGAATTCCATTCCATTACATTCCATTCCATTCCATTCCATTCCATTCCATTGAATTCCATTCCATTCCATTCCATTCCATTCCATGGAATTCAATTCCATTCCATTCCATTCCATTGAATTCCAATCCATTCCATTCCATTCCATTCCATTCCATTTCATTGCATTCCATTCCATTGAATTCCATTCCATTCCATTGAATTCCATTCCTTTCCATTCCATTCCATTCCATTCCATTCCATCCCATTCCATTCCATTCCATTCCATTCCGTTCTACTCGGGTTGTTTCCATTCTATTCCATTCCATTCCATTTGATACCATTCGATTTCATTCGATTCCATTCAATTCCATTCGATTCCATTCCATTCCACTCCGTTCCATTCCATTGAATTCCATTCCATTCCATTCCATTCCATTCCATTGAATTCCATTCCATTCCATTCCATTGAATTCCATTCCATTCCATTCCATTCAATTGAATTCCGTTCCATTCCATTCCATTCCGTTCCGTTCCGTCCCGTTCCGTTCCGTTGCGTTCCGTTCCGTTCTACTCGGGTTGATTAAATTCTATTCCATTCCATTCTATTCGATTCCATTCGATTCCAATCGATTCCATTCGATTCCATTCGATTCCATTGAATTCCATTCCATTCCATTCCATTCCATTGAATTCCGTTGCATTATATTCCATTCCGTTCCGTTCCGTCCCGTTCCGTTCCGTTCCGTTCCGTTGCGTGCCGTTCCGTTCTACTCGGGTTGATTCCATTCCATTCCATTCCATTCCATTCCATTCCATTCCATTGAATTCCATTCCATTCCGTTCCATTCCGTTGCGTTCCATTCCGTTCTACTCGGGTTGATTCCATTCTATTCCATTCCATTCCATTCGATTCCATTCGATTCCATTCGATTCCATTCGATTCCATTCGATTCCATTCCATTGCATTCCATTGAATTCCATTCCATTCCATTCCATTGAATTCCATTCCATTCCATTCCATTCCATTGAATTCCATTGAATTCCATTCCATTGAATTCCATTCCATTCCATTCCATTCCATTCCATTGAATTCCATTCCATTCCATTCCATTCCATTCCATTCCATTCCATTGAATTCCATTGAATTCCATTCCATTGAATTCCATTCCATTCCATTCCATTCCATTCCATTGAATTCCATTCCATTCCATTGAATTCCATTCCATTCCATTCCATTCCATTCCATTCCATTGAATTCCATTCCATTCCATTCCATTCCATTCCATTCCATTCCATTCCATTCCACTCCATTCCATTCCACTCCACTCCACTCCACTCCACTCCAGTCCACTCCACTCCACTCTTTTCCATTCCATTCCATTCCATTGAATTCCATTGAATTCCATTGAATTCCATTCCATTCCATTCCATTCCATTCCTTTCTACTCGGGTTGATTCCATTCTATTCCATTCCATTCCATTCGATTCCATTCGATTCCATTCGATTCCATTCGATTCCATTCGATTCCATTCCATTCCATTCCATTCTATTGCATTGAATTCCATTCCATTCCATTCCATTCCATTCCATTCCATTCCATTCCATTCCATTCCATTGAATTCCATTCCATTCCATTCCATTCCATTCCATTGAATTCCATTCCATTCCATTCCATTCCATTCCATTCCATTCCACTCCACTCCATTCCATTCCACTCCATTCCACTCCACTCCACTCTACTCCACTCCACTCCATTCCATTCCATTCCATTCCATTGAATTCCATTCCATTCCATTCCATTCCATTCCACTCCACTCCACTCCACTCCAATACACTCCACTCCACTCTTTTCCATTCCATTCCATTCCATTGAATTCCATTGAATTCCATTGAATTCCATTCCATTCCGTTCTTCTCGGGTTGATTCCATTCTATTCCATTCCATTCCATTCCATTCCATTCCATTCCATTCCATTCCATTCCATTCCATTCCATTCCATTGAATTCCATTCCATTCCATTCCATTCCATTCCATTCCATTCCATTCCATTCCATTGAATTCCATTCCATTCCATTCCATTCCATTCCATTCCATTGAATTCCATTGAATTCCATTCCATTGAATTCCATTCCATTCCATTCCATTCCATTCCATTGAATTCCATTCCATTCCATTCCATTCCATTGCATTCCATTCCATTGAATTCCATTCCATTCCATTCCATTCCATTCCATTCCATTCCATTCCTCTCCACTCCATTCCATTGAATTCCCTTCCACTCCACTCCACTCCACTCCACTCCACTCGATTCCATTCCATTCCATTCCATTGAATTCCATTCCATTCCATTCCATTCCATTCCACTCCACTCCACTCCACTCCAATCCACTCCACTCCAATCTTTTCCATTCCATTCCATTCCATTGAATTCCATTCCATTCCATTCCATTCCATTCCATTCCATTCCATTCCATTCCATTCCGTTCTACTCGGGTTGACTCCATTCTATTCCATTCCATTCCATTCTACTCGGGTTGATTCCATTCTATTCCATTGCATTCCATTCCATTCCATTCCATTCCATTCCATTCCATTTCATTCCATTGAATTCCATTCCATTCCATTCCATTCCATTCCATTCCATTCCATTCCATTCCATTGAATTCCGTTCCATTCTATTCCATTCCGTTCCGTTCCGTCCCGTTCCGTTCCGTTCCGTTCCGTTGCATTCCGTTCCGTTCTACTCGGGCTGATTCCATTCTATTCCATTCCATTCTATTCGATTCCATTCGATTCCAATCGATTCCATTCCATTCCATTCCATTGAATTCCATTCCATTCCATTCCATTCCATTCTATTCCATTCCATTGAATTCCATTCCATTCCATTCCATTCCATTCCGTTCCATTCAATTCCATTCCATTCCATTGAATTCCATTCCATTCCATTCCATTCCATTGAACTCCGTCCCATTCCATTCCATTCCGTTCCGTTCCGTCCCGTTCCGTTCCGTTGCGTGCCGCTCCGTTCTACTCGGGTTGATTCCATTCTATTCCATTCCATTCCATTCGATTCCATTCGATTCCAATCGATTCCATTCGATTCCATTCGATTCCATTCCATTCCATTCCATTGAATTCCATTCCGTTCCATTCCATTCCATTCCATTGAATTCCATTCCATTCTATTCCATTCCATTACATTGAATTCCATTCCATTCCATTCCATTCCATTCCATTGAATTCCATTCCATTGAATTCCATTCCATTCCATTCCATTCCATTGAATTCCATTCCATTCCATTCCATTCCATTCCACTCCATTCCATTCCATTGAATTCCATTCCATTCCATTCCATTCCATTCCATTCCATTCCATTCCATTCCATTCCAATCCATTCCATTCCATTGCATTCCATTCCATTCCATTCCATTCCATTCCATGGAATTCCATTCCTTTCCATTCCATTCCATTCCATTCCATTCCATTCCATTCCATTCCATTCCATTGAATTCCATTCCATTCCATTCCATTCCATTGCATTCCATTGAATTCCATTCCATTGCATTCCATTCCATTCCAGTCCATTCCATTCCATTCCATTCCATTCCATTCCATTCCATTCCATTCCGTTCCATTCCATTCCATTCCATTCCATTGAATTCCATTCAATTCCATTCCATTGAATTCCATTCCATTCCATTCCATTCCATTCCATTCCAATCCATTCCATTCCATTCCATTCCATTCCATTCCATTCCATTCCATTCCATTCCATTCTACTCGGGTTGATTCCATTCTATTCCATTCCATTCCATTCCATTCCGTTCTGCTCGGGTTGATTCCATTCTATTCCATTCCATTCCGTTCCGTTCCATTCCGTTCTGTTCCATTCCGTTCCATTCCATTCCATTCCATTCCATTCCGTTCTGCTCGGGTTCATTCCATTCCATTCCGTTCCGTTCCGTTCCGTTCCATTCCGTTCTGTTCCATTCCGTTCCATTCCATTCCATTCCATTCCATTCCGTTCTGCTCGGGTTGATTCCATTCTATTCCATTCCATTCCATTCGATTCCAATCGATTCCGTTCGATTCCATTCGACTCCATTCGATTCCATTCCGTTCCATTCCATGGAATTCCATTCCATTCCATTCCATTGAATTCCATTCCATTCCATTCCATTCCATTCCATTCCATTCCATTCCATTGAATTCCGTTCCATTCCATTCCGTTCCGTTCCGTTCCGTTCCGTTCCGTTGCATTCCGTTCCGTTCTACTCGGGTTGATTCCATTCTATTCCATTCCATTCCATTCGATTCCATTCGATTCCATTCGATTCCATTCGATTCCATTCGATTCCATTCCATTCCATTCCACTCAATTCCATTCCATTCCATTCCATTCCATTCCATTCCATTCCATTCCATTCCATTCCATTGAATTCCATTCCATTCCATTCCATTGCATTCCATTCCATTCCATTCCATTCCATTGAATTCCATTCCATTCCATTCCATTCCATTCCATTCCATTCCATTCCATTCCATTCCATTCCATTCCATTCCATTGAATTCGTTTCCATTCCATTCCATTCTGTTCCGTTCCGTTCCATTCCGTTGCGTTCCGTTCCGTTCTACTCGGTTGATTCCATTCTATTCCATTCCATTCCATTCGATTCCATTCGATTCCATTCGATTCCATTCGATTCCATTCCATTGCATTCCATGGAATTCCATTCCATTCCATTCCATTGAATTCCATTCCATTCCATTCCATTCCATTGAATTCCATTGAATTCCATTCCATTGAATTCCATTCCATTCCATTCCATTCCATTCCATTGAATTCCATTCCATTCCATTCCATTCCATTCCATTCCATTCCATTCCATTCCATTGAATTCCATTCCATTCCATTCCATTCCATTCCATTCCATTCCATTCCATTCCATTCCGTTCTACTCGGGTTGATTCCATTCTATTCCATTCCATTCCATTCCATTCCAATCGATTCCATTCGATTCCATTCGACTCCATTCGATTCCATTCCGTTCCATTCCATGGAATTCCATTCCATTCCATTCCATGGAATTCCATTCCATTCCTTTCCATTGAATTCCATTCCATGGAATTCCATTCCATTCCGTTCCATTCCATTCCATTCCATTGAATTCAATTCCATTCCATTGAATACCATTCCATTCCATTCCATTCCATTGAATTCCTTTCCATTCCATTCCATTCCGTTCTGTTCCATTCCGTTCCGTTCCGTTCCGTTGCGTTCCGTTCCGTTCTACTCGGTTGATTCCATTCTATTCCATTCCATTCCATTCGATTCCATTCGATTCCATTCGATTCCATTCGATTCCATTCGATTCCATTCCATTACATTCCATTGAATTCTATTCCATTCCATTCCATTGAATTCCATTCCATTCCATTCCATTCCATTCCATTCCATTGAATTCCATTCCATTGAATTCCATTCCATTCCATTCCATTCCATTCCATTGAATTCCATTGAATTCCATTCCATTCCATTCCATTCCATTCCATTGAATTCCATTGAATTCCATTCCATTCCATTCCATTCCATTCCATTGAATTCCATTCCATTCCATTCCATTCCATTCCATTCCATTCCATTCCACTCCATTCCATTCCACTCCACTCCACTCCACTCCACTCCAATCCACTCCACTCCACTCTTTTCCATTCCATTGAATTCCATTGAATTCCATTCCATTCCATTCCATTCCATTCCATTCCATTCCATTCCGTTCTACTCGGGTTGATTCCATTCTAATCCATTCCATTCCATTCGATTCCATTCGATTCCATTCGATTCCATTCGATTCCATTCGATTCCATTCCATTCCATTCCATTCTATTGCATTGAATTCCATTCCATTCCATTCCATTCAATTCCATTCCATTCCATTCCATTCCATTCCATTGAATTCCATTCCATTCCATTCCATTCCATTCCATTGAATTCCATTCCATTCCATTCCATTCCATTCCATTCCACTCCACTCCATTCCATTCCACTCCATTCCACTCCACTCCACTCCACTCCACTCCACTCCATTCCATTCCATTGATTTCCATTGAATTCCATTCCATTCCATTCCATTCCATTCCATTCCATTCCATTCCATTGAATTCGTTTCCATTCCATTCCATTCTGTTCCGTTCCGTTCCATTCCGTTGCGTTCCGTTCCGTTCTACTCGGTTGATTCCATTCTATTCCATTCCATTCCATTCGATTCCATTCGATTCCATTCGATTCCATTCGATTCCATTCCATTGCATTCCATGGAATTCCATTCCATTCCATTCCATTGAATTCCATTCCATTCCATTCCATTCCATTGAATTCCATTGAATTCCATTCCATTGAATTCCATTCCATTCCATTCCATTCCATTCCATTGAATTCCATTCCATTCCATTCCATTCCATTCCATTCCATTCCATTCCATTCCATTGAATTCCATTCCATTCCATTCCATTCCATTCCATTCCATTCCATTCCATTCCATTCCATTCCGTTCTACTCGGGTTGATTCCATTCTATTCCATTCCATTCCATTCCATTCCAATCGATTCCATTCGATTACATTCGACTCCATTCGATTCCATTCCGTTCCATTCCATGGAATTCCATTCCATTCCATTCCATGGAATTCCATTCCATTCCATTCCATTGAATTCCATTCCATGGAATTCCATTCCATTCCGTTCCATTCCATTCCATTCCATTGAATTCAATTCCATTCCATTGAATACCATTCCATTCCATTCCATTCCATTGAATTCCTTTCCATTCCATTCCATTCCGTTCTGTTCCATTCCGTTCCGTTCCGTTCCGTTGCGTTCCTTTCCGTTCTACTCGGTTGATTCCATTCTATTCCATTCCATTCCATTCGATTCCATTCGATTCCATTCGATTCCATTCGATTCCATTCGATTCCATTCCATTACATTCCATTGAATTCTATTCCATTCCATTCCATTGAATTCCATTCCATTCCATTCCATTCCATTGAATTCCATTGAATTCCATTCCATTGAATTCCATTCCATTCCATTCCATTCCATTCCATTGAATTCCATTGAATTCCATTCCATTCCATTCCATTCCATTCCATTGAATTCCATTGAATTCCATTCCATTCCATTCCATTCCATTCCATTCCATTGAATTCCATTCCATTCCATTCCATTCCATTCCATTCCATTCCATTCCACTCCATTCCATTCCACTCCACTCCACTCCACTCCACTCCAATCCACTCCACTCCACTCTTTTCCATTCCATTGAATTCCATTGAATTCCATTATATTCCATTCCATTCCATTCCATTCCATTCCATTCCATTCCGTTCTACTCGGGTTGATTCCATTCTAATCCATTCCATTCCATTCGATTCCATTCGATTCCATTCGATTCCATTCGATTCCATTCGATTCCATTCCATTCCATTCCATTCTATTGCATTGAATTCCATTCCATTCCATTCCATTCAATTCCATTCCATTCCATTCCATTCCATTCCATTGAATTCCATTCCATTCCATTCCATTCCATTCCATTGAATTCCATTCCATTCCATTCCATTCCATTCCATTCCATTCCATTCCACTCCACTCCATTCCATTCCACTCCATTCCACTCCACTCCACTCCACTCCACTCCACTCCATTCCATTCCATTGATTTCCATTGAATTCCATTCCATTCCATTCCATTCCATTCCATTCCATTCCATTCCACTCCATTCCACTCCACTCCACTCCACTCCACTCCACTCCATTCCATTCCGTTGAATTCCATTGAATTCCATTGAATTCCATTCCATTGAATTCCATTCCGTTCTGTTCCGTTCCGTTCCATTCCGTTCCGCTCTACTCGGGTTGATTCCATTCTATTCCATTCCATTCCATTCGATGCCATTCGATTCCATTCGATTCCATTCGATTCCATTCCATTCCATTCCATTCCATTCCATTCCATTCCATTCCATTCCATTCCATTCCATTGAATTCCGTTCCATTCCATTCCATTCCGTTCCGTTCCGTTCCGTTCCGTTCCGTTGCGTTCTGTTCCGTTCTACTCGGGTTGATTCCATTCTATTCCATTCCATTCCATTCGATTCCATTCGATTCCATTCGATTCCATTCGATTCCATTCCATTCCATTCCACTGAATTCCATTCCATTCCATTCCATTCCATTCCGTTGAATTCCATTCCATTCCATTCCATTCCATTCCATTGAATTCCATTCCATTCCATTCCATTCCATTCCATTCCATTGAATTCCATTCCATTCCATTCCATTCCATTCCATTCCATTCCATTCCACTCCATTCCATTCCACTCCACTCCACTCCACTCCACTCCAATCCACTCCACTCCAATCTTTTCCATTCCATTCCATTCCATTGAATTCCATTGAATTCCATTGAATTCCATTCCATTCCATTCCATTCCATTCCATTCCGTTCTACTCGGGTTGACTCCATTCTATTCCATTCCATTCCATTCGATTCCAATCGATTCCATTCGATTCCATTCGACTCCATTCGATTCCATTCCGTTCCATTCCATGGAATTCCATTCCATTCCATTCCATTGAATTCCATTCCTTTCCATTCCATTCCATTCCATTCCATTCCATTGAATTCCGTTCCATTCCATTCCGTTCCGTTCCGTTCCGTTCCGTTCCGTTGCGTTCCGTTCCGTTCTACTCGGGTTGATTCCATTCTATTCCATTCCATTCCATTCGATTCCATTCGATTCCATTCGATTCCATTCGATTCCATTCGATTCCATTCCATTCCATTCCACTGAATTCCATTCCATTCCATTCCATTCCATTCCATTCCATTCCATTCCATTCCATTCCATTCCATTCCATTCCATTCCATTCCATTCCATTCCATTCCATTGAATTCCATTCCATTCCATTCCATTGCATTCCATTCCATTCCATTCCATTCCATTGAATTCCATTCCATTCCATTCCATTCCATTCCATTCCATTCCATTCCATTCCATTCCATTGAATTCGTTTCCATTCCATTCCATTCTGTTCCGTTCCGTTCCATTCCGTTGCGTTCCGTTCCGTTCTACTCGGTTGATTCCATTCTATTCCATTCCATTCCATTCGATTCCATTCGATTCCATTCGATTCCATTCGATTCCATTCCATTGCATTCCATGGAATTCCATTCCATTCCATTCCATGGAATTCCATTCCATTCCATTCCATTGAATTCCATTCCATTCCATTCCATTCCATTGAATTCCATTGAATTCCATTCCATTGAATTCCATTCCATTCCATTCCATTCCATTCCATTGAATTCCATTCCATTCCATTCCATTCCATTCCATTCCATTCCATTCCATTCCATTGAATTCCATTCCATTCCATTCCATTCCATTCCATTCCATTCCATTCCATTCCATTCCATTCCGTTCTACTCGGGTTGATTCCATTCTATTCCATTCCATTCCATTCCATTCCAATCGATTCCATTCGATTCCATTCGACTCCATTCGATTCCATTCCGTTCCATTCCATGGAATTCCATTCCATTCCATTCCATTCCATTGAATTCCATTCCATGGAATTCCATTCCATTCCGTTCCATTCCATTCCATTCCATTGAATTCAATTCCATTCCATTGAATACCATTCCATTCCATTCCATTCCATTGAATTCCTTTCCATTCCATTCCATTCCGTTCTGTTCCATTCCGTTCCGTTCCGTTCCGTTGCGTTCCGTTCCGTTCTACTCGGTTGATTCCATTCTATTCCATTCCATTCCATTCGATTCCATTCGATTCCATTCGATTCCATTCGATTCCATTCGATTCCATTCCATTACATTCCATTGAATTCTATTCCATTCCATTCCATTGAATTCCATTCCATTCCATTCCATTCCATTGAATTCCATTGAATTCCATTCCATTGAATTCCATTCCATTCCATTCCATTCCATTCCATTGAATTCCATTGAATTCCATTCCATTCCATTCCATTCCATTCCATTGAATTCCATTCCATTCCATTCCATTCCATTCCATTCCATTCCATTCCATTCCACTCCATTCCATTCCACTCCACTCCACTCCACTCCACTCCAGTCCACTCCACTCCACTCTTTTCCATTCCATTCCATTCCATTGAATTCCATTGAATTCCATTGAATTCCATTCCATTCCATTCCATTCCATTCCGTTCTACTCGGGTTGATTCCATTCTATTCCATTCCATTCCATTCGATTCCATTCGATTCCATTCGATTCCATTCCATTCCATTCCATTCTATTGCATTGAATTCCATTCCATTCCATTCCATTCCATTCCATTCCATTCCATTCCATTCCATTCCATTGAATTCCATTCCATTCCATTCCATTCCATTCCATTGAATTCCATTCCATTCCATTCCATTCCATTCCATTCCATTCCATTCCATTCCATTCCATTCCACTCCATTCCATTCCACTCCACTCCACTCCACTCCACTCCAATCCACTCCACTCCAATCTTTTCCATTCCATTCCATTCCATTGAATTCCATTGAATTCCATTGAATTCCATTCCATTCCATTCCATTCCATTCCATTCCGTTCTACTCGGGTTGACTCCATTCTATTCCATTCCATTCCATTCGATTCCAATCGATTCCATTCGATTCCATTCGACTCCATTCGATTCCATTCCGTTCCATTCCATTCCATTCCATTCCATTCCATTCCATTGAATTCCACTCCACTCCATTCCATTCCATTCCATTCCATTGAATTCCATTCCATTCCATTCCATTCCATTCCACTCCACTCCACTCCACTCCAATACACTCCACTCCACTCTTTTCCATTCCATTCCATTCCATTGAATTCCATTGAATTCCATTGAATTCCATTCCATTCCGTTCTTCTCGGGTTGATTCCATTCTATTCCATTCCATTCCATTCCATTCCATTCCATTCCATTCCATTCCATTCCATTCCATTCCATTGAATTCCATTCCATTCCATTCCATTCCATTCCATTCCATTCCATTCCATTCCATTGAATTCCATTCCATTCCATTCCATTCCATTCCATTCCATTGAATTCCATTGAATTCCATTCCATTGAATTCCATTCCATTCCATTCCATTCCATTCCATTGAATTCCATTCCATTCCATTCCATTCCATTCCATTCCATTGAATTCCATTCCATTCCATTCCATTCCATTCCATTCCATTCCATTCCACTCCACTCCATTCCATTGAATTCCCTTCCACTCCTCTCCACTCCACTCCACTCCACTCGATTCCATTCCATTCCATTCCATTGAATTCCATTCCATTCCATTCCATTCCATTCCACTCCACTCCACTCCACTCCAATCCACTCCACTCCAATCTTTTCCATTCCATTCCATTCCATTGAATTCCATTCGATTCCATTCCATTCCATTCCATTCCATTCCATTCCATTCCATTCCGTTCTACTCGGGTTGACTCCATTCTATTCCATTCCATTCCATTCTACTCGGGTTGATTCCATTCTATTCCATTGCATTCCATTCCATTCCATTCCATTCCATTCCATTCCATTTCATTCCATTGAATTCCATTCCATTCCATTCCATTCCATTCCATTCCATTCCATTCCATTCCATTGAATTCCGTTCCATTCTATTCCATTCCGTTCCGTTCCGTCCCGTTCCGTTCCGTTCCGTTCCGTTGCATTCCGTTCCGTTCTACTCGGGCTGATTCCATTCTATTCCATTCCATTCTATTCGATTCCATTCGATTCCAATCGATTCCATTCGATTCCATTCGATTCCATTCGATTCCATTCCATTCCATTCCATTGAATTCCATTCCATTCCATTCCATTCCATTCTATTCCATTCCATTGAATTCCATTCCATTCCATTCCATTCCATTCCGTTCCATTCAATTCCATTCCATTCCATTGAATTCCATTCCATTCCATTCCATTCCATTGAACTCCGTCCCATTCCATTCCATTCCGTTCCGTTCCGTCCCGTTCCGTTCCGTTCCGTTCCGTTGCGTGCCGCTCCGTTCTACTCGGGTTGATTCCATTCTATTCCATTCCATTCCATTCGATTCCATTCGATTCCAATCGATTCCATTCGATTCCATTCGATTCCATTCCATTCCATTCCATTGAATTCCATTCCGTTCCATTCCATTCCATTCCATTGAATTCCATTCCATTCTATTCCATTCCATTACATTGAATTCCATTCCATTCCATTCCATTCCATTCCATTGAATTCCATTCCATTGAATTCCATTCCATTCCATTCCATTCCATTGAATTCCATTCCATTCCATTCCATTCCATTCCACTCCATTCCATTCCATTGAATTCCATTCCATTCCATTCCATTCCATTCCATTCCATTCCATTCCATTCCATTCCAATCCATTCCATTCCATTGCATTCCATTCCATTCCATTCCATTCCATTCCATGGAATTCCATTCCTTTCCATTCCATTCCATTCCATTCCATTCCATTCCATTCCATTCCATTCCATTGAATTCCATTCCATTCCATTCCATTCCATTGCATTCCATTGAATTCCATTCCATTGCATTCCATTCCATTCCAGTACATTCCATTCCATTCCATTCCATTCCATTCCATTCCATTCCATTCCGTTCCATTCCATTCCATTCCATTCCATTGAATTCCATTCAATTCCATTCCATTGAATTCCATTCCATTCCATTCCATTCCATTCCATTCCAATCCATTCCATTCCATTCCATTCCATTCCATTCCATTCCATTCCATTCCATTCCATTCTACTCGGGTTGATTCCATTCTATTCCATTCCATTCCATTCCATTCCGTTCTGCTCGGGTTGATTCCATTCTATTCCATTCCATTCCGTTCCGTTCCATTCCGTTCTGTTCCATTCCGTTCCATTCCATTCCATTCCATTCCATTCCGTTCTGCTCGGGTTCATTCCATTCCATTCCGTTCCGTTCCGTTCCGTTCCATTCCGTTCTGTTCCATTCCGTTCCATTCCATTCCATTCCATTCCATTCCGTTCTGCTCGGGTTGATTCCATTCTAATCCATTCCATTCCATTCCATTGAATTCCATTCCATTCCATTCCATTCCATTCCATTCCATTCCATTCCATTCGATTCCATTCGATTCCATTCCATTCCATTCCATTGAATTCGATTCCATTCCATTCCATTCCATTCCATTCCATTCTATTGAATTCCATTCCATTCCATTCCATTCCATTCCATCGAATTCCATTCCATTCCGTTCCATTCCATTCCATTGCCTTCCATTGAATTCCATTCCATTCCATTCCATTGAATTCCATTCCATTCCATTCC
The DNA here is from genome assembly GCF_029281585.2 of Gorilla gorilla gorilla. NCBI lineage: Eukaryota > Metazoa > Chordata > Mammalia > Primates > Hominidae > Gorilla > Gorilla gorilla. The sequence goes on along the minus strand of NC_073240.2, from coordinate 12,925,978 downwards.
ATTCCATGGAATTCCATTCCATTCCATTCCATTCCATTCCATTCCATTCCGTTCTACTCGGGTTGATTCCATTCTATTCCATTCCATTCCATTCGATTCCAATCGATTCCATTCGATTCCATTCGACTCCATTCGATTCCATTCTGTTCCATTCCATGGAATTCCATTCCATTCCATTCCGTTGAATTCCATTACATTCCATTCCATTGAATTCAATTCCATTCCATTCCATTCCATTCCATTCCATTCCATTCCATTGAATTCGTTTCCATTCCATTCCATTCCGTTCCGTTCCGATCCGTTCCGTTCCGTTCCGTTCTACTCGGTTTATTCCATTCTATTCCATTCCATTCCATTCGATTCCATTCGATTCCATTCGATTCCATTCGATTCCATTCCATTGCATTCCATTGAATTCCATTCCATTCCATTCCATTCCATTCCATTCCATTCCATTCCATTCCATTCCATTGAATTCCATTCCATTCCATTCCATTCCATTCCATTCCATTCCATTCCATTCCATTCCATTCCGTTCTACTCGGGTTGATTCCATTCTATTCCATTCCATTCCATTCCATTCCAATCGATTCCATTCGATTCCATTCGACTCCATTCGATTCCATTCCGTTCCATTCCATGGAATTCCATTCCATTCCATTCCATGGAATTCCATTCCATTCCATTCCATTGAATTCCATTCCATGGAATTCCATTCCATTCCGTTCCATTCCATTCCATTCCATTGAATTCAATTCCATTCCATTGAATACCATTCCATTCCATTCCATTCCATTGAATTCCTTTCCATTCCATTCCATTCCGTTCTGTTCCATTCCGTTCCGTTCCGTTCCGTTGCGTTCCGTTCCGTTCTACTCGGTTGATTCCATTCTATTCCATTCCATTCCATTCGATTCCATTCGATTCCATTCGATTCCATTCGATTCCATTCGATTCCATTCCATTACATTCCATTGAATTCTATTCCATTCCATTCCATTGAATTCCATTCCATTCCATTCCATTCCATTGAATTCCATTCCATTGAATTCCATTCCATTCCATTCCATTCCATTCCATTGAATTCCATTGAATTCCATTCCATTCCATTCCATTCCATTCCATTCCATTCCATTGAATTCCATTCCATTCCATTCCATTCCATTCCATTCCATTCCATTCCATTCCACTCCATTCCATTCCACTCCACTCCACTCCACTCCACTCCAATCCACTCCACTCCACTCTTTTCCATTCCATTGAATTCCATTGAATTACATTCCATTCCATTCCATTCCATTCCATTCCATTCCATTCCGTTCTACTCGGGTTGATTCCATTCTAATCCATTCCATTCCATTCGATTCCATTCGATTCCATTCGATTCCATTCGATTCCATTCGATTCCATTCCATTCCATTCCATTCTATTGCATTGAATTCCATTCCATTCCATTCCATTCCATTCCATTCCATTCCATTGAATTCCATTCCATTCCATTCCATTCCATTCCATTGAATTCCATTCCATTCCATTCCATTCCATTCCATTCCATTCCATTCCATTCCACTCCACTCCATTCCATTCCACTCCATTCCACTCCACTCCACTCCACTCCACTCCACTCCATTCCATTCCATTGATTTCCATTGAATTCCATTCCATTCCATTCCATTCCATTCCATTCCATTCCATTCCACTCCATTCCACTCCACTCCACTCCACTCCACTCCACTCCACTCCATTCCATTCCGTTGAATTCCATTGAATTCCATTGAATTCCATTCCATTGAATTCCATTCCGTTCTGTTCCGTTCCGTTCCATTCCGTTCCGCTCTACTCGGGTTGATTCCATTCTATTCCATTCCATTCCATTCGATTCCATTCGATTCCATTCGATTCCATTCGATTCCATTCCATTCCATTCCATTCCATTCCATTCCATTCCATTCCATTGAATTCCGTTCCATTCCATTCCATTCCGTTCCGTTCCGTTCCGTTCCGTTCCGTTGCGTTCCGTTCCGTTCTACTAGGGTTGATTCCATTCTATTCCATTCCATTCCATTCGATTCCATTCGATTCCATTCGATTCCATTCGATTCCATTCCATTCCATTCCACTGAATTCCATTCCATTCCATTCCATTCCATTCCATTCCATTCCATTCCATTCGATTCCATTCGATTCCATTCCATTCCATTCCATTGAATTCCATTCCATTCCTTTCCATTCCATTCCATTCCATTCCGTTCTACTCGGGTTCATTCCATTCCATTCCTTTCCGTTCCATTCCGTTCCATTCCATTCTGTTCCATTCCATTCCATTCCATTCCATTCCATTGAATTCCATTCCATTCCATTCCATTCCATTCCATTCCATTCCATTCCATTCCATTCCATTGAATTCCATTCCATTCCATTCCATTCCATTCCATTCCATTCCATTCCATTCCATTCCGTTCTACTCGGGTTGATTCCATTCTATTCCATTCCATTCCATTCCATTCCAATCGATTCCATTCGATTCCATTCGACTCCATTCGATTCCATTCCGTTCCATTCCATGGAATTCCATTCCATTCCATTCCATGGAATTCCATTCCATTCCATTCCATTGAATTCCATTCCATGGAATTCCATTCCATTCCGTTCCATTCCATTCCATTCCATTGAATTCAATTCCATTCCATTGAATACCATTCCATTCCATTCCATTCCATTGAATTCCTTTCCATTCCATTCCATTCCGTTCTGTTCCATTCCGTTCCGTTCCGTTCCGTTGCGTTCCGTTCCGTTCTACTCGGTTGATTCCATTCTATTCCATTCCATTCCATTCGATTCCATTCGATTCCATTCGATTCCATTCGATTCCATTCGATTCCATTCCATTACATTCCATTGAATTCTATTCCATTCCATTCCATTGAATTCCATTCCATTCCATTCCATTCCATTGAATTCCATTGAATTCCATTCCATTGAATTCCATTCCATTCCATTCCATTCCATTCCATTGAATTCCATTGAATTCCATTCCATTCCATTCCATTCCATTGAATTCCATTCCATTCCATTCCATTCCATTCCATTCCATTCCATTCCATTCCACTCCACTCCATTCCATTCCACTCCACTCCACTCCACTCCACTCCAGTCCACTCCACTCCACTCTTTTCCATTCCATTCCATTCCATTGAATTCCATTGAATTCCATTGAATTCCATTCCATTCCATTCCATTCCATTCCGTTCTACTCGGGTTGATTCCATTCTATTCCATTCCATTCCATTCGATTCCATTCGATTCCATTCGATTCCATTCGATTCCATTCCATTCCATTCCATTCTATTGCATTGAATTCCATTCCATTCCATTCCATTCCATTCCATTCCATTCCATTCCATTCCATTGAATTCCATTCCATTCCATTCCATTCCATTCCATTGAATTCCATTCCATTCCATTCCATTCCATTCCATTCCATTCCATTCCACTCCACTCCATTCCATTCCACTCCATTCCACTCCACTCCACTCTACTCCACTCCACTCCATTCCATTCCATTCCATTCCATTGAATTCCATTCCATTCCATTCCATTCCATTCCACTCCACTCCACTCCACTCCAATACACTCCACTCCACTCTTTTCCATTCCATTCCATTCCATTGAATTCCATTGAATTCCATTGAATTCCATTCCATTCCGTTCTTCTCGGGTTGATTCCATTCTATTCCATTCCATTCCATTCCATTCCATTCCATTCCATTCCATTCCATTCCATTCCATTCCATTCCATTGAATTCCATTCCATTCCATTCCATTCCATTCCATTCCATTCCATTGAATTCCATTGAATTCCATTCCATTCCATTCCATTCCATTCCATTCCATTGAATTCCATTGAATTCCATTCCATTGAATTCCATTCCATTCCATTCCATTCCATTCCATTGAATTCCATTCCATTCCATTCCATTCCATTCCATTCCATTGAATTCCATTCCATTCCATTCCATTCCATTCCATTCCATTCCATTCCACTCCACTCCATTCCATTGAATTCCCTTCCACTCCACTCCACTCCACTCCACTCCACTCGATTCCATTCCATTCCATTCCATTGAATTCCATTCCATTCCATTCCATTCCATTCCACTCCACTCCACTCCACTCCAATCCACTCCACTCCAATCTTTTCCATTCCATTCCATTCCATTGAATTCCATTCGATTCCATTCCATTCCATTCCATTCCATTCCATTCCATTCCATTCCGTTCTACTCGGGTTGACTCCATTCTATTCCATTCCATTCCATTCTACTCGGGTTGATTCCATTCTATTCCATTGCATTCCATTCCATTCCATTCCATTCCATTCCATTCCATTTCATTCCATTGAATTCCATTCCATTCCATTCCATTCCATTCCATTCCATTCCATTCCATTCCATTGAATTCCGTTCCATTCTATTCCATTCCGTTCCGTTCCGTCCCGTTCCGTTCCGTTCCGTTCCGTTGCATTCCGTTCCGTTCTACTCGGGCTGATTCCATTCTATTCCATTCCATTCTATTCGATTCCATTCGATTCCAATCGATTCCATTCGATTCCATTCGATTCCATTCGATTCCATTCCATTCCATTCCATTGAATTCCATTCCATTCCATTCCATTCCATTCTATTCCATTCCATTGAATTCCATTCCATTCCATTCCATTCCATTCCGTTCCATTCAATTCCATTCCATTCCATTGAATTCCATTCCATTCCATTCCATTCCATTGAACTCCGTCCCATTCCATTCCATTCCGTTCCGTTCCGTCCCGTTCCGTTCCGTTCCGTTCCGTTGCGTGCCACTCCGTTCTACTCGGGTTGATTCCATTCTATTCCATTCCATTCCATTCGATTCCATTCGATTCCAATCGATTCCATTCGATTCCATTCGATTCCATTCCATTCCATTCCATTGAATTCCATTCCGTTCCATTCCATTCCATTCCATTGAATTCCATTCCATTCTATTCCATTCCATTACATTGAATTCCATTCCATTCCATTCCATTCCATTCCATTGAATTCCATTCCATTGAATTCCATTCCATTCCATTCCATTCCATTGAATTCCATTCCATTCCATTCCATTCCATTCCACTCCATTCCATTCCATTGAATTCCATTCCATTCCATTCCATTCCATTCCATTCCATTCCATTCCATTCCATTCCATTCCATTCCAATCCATTCCATTCCATTGCATTCCATTCCATTCCATTCCATTCCATTCCATGGAATTCCATTCCTTTCCATTCCATTCCATTCCATTCCATTCCATTCCATTCCATTCCATTGAATTCCATTCCATTCCATTCCATTCCATTGCATTCCATTGAATTCCATTCCATTGCATTCCATTCCATTCCAGTACATTCCATTCCATTCCATTCCATTCCATTCCATTCCATTCCATTCCATTCCGTTCCATTCCATTCCATTCCATTCCATTGAATTCCATTCAATTCCATTCCATTGAATTCCATTCCATTCCATTCCATTCCATTCCATTCCAATCCATTCCATTCCATTCCATTCCATTCCATTCCATTCCATTCCATTCCATTCCATTCTACTCGGGTTGATTCCATTCTATTCCATTCCATTCCATTCCATTCCGTTCTGCTCGGGTTGATTCCATTCTATTCCATTCCATTCCGTTCCGTTCCATTCCGTTCTGTTCCATTCCGTTCCATTCCATTCCATTCCATTCCATTCCGTTCTGCTCGGGTTCATTCCATTCCATTCCGTTCCGTTCCGTTCCGTTCCATTCCGTTCTGTTCCATTCCGTTCCATTCCATTCCATTCCATTCCATTCCATTCCGTTCTGCTCGGGTTGATTCCATTCTAATCCATTCCATTCCATTCCATTGAATTCCATTCCATTCCATTCCATTCCATTCCATTCCATTGAATTCCATTCCATTCCATTCCATTCCATTCCATTCCATTCCACTCCATTCCATTCCACTCCACTCCACTCCACTCCACTCCAATCCACTCCACTCCAATCTTTTCCATTCCATTCCATTCCATTGAATTCCATTGAATTCCATTGAATTCCATTCCATTCCATTCCATTCCATTCCATTCCGTTCTACTCGGGTTGACTCCATTCTATTCCATTCCATTCAATTCGATTCCAATCGATTCCATTCGATTCCATTCGACTCCATTCGATTCCATTCCGTTCCATTCCATGGAATTCCATTCCATTCCGTTCCATTCCATTCCATTCCATTGAATTCAATTCCATTCCATTGAATACCATTCCATTCCATTCCATTCCATTGAATTCCTTTCCATTCCATTCCATTCCGTTCTGTTCCATTCCGTTCCGTTCCGTTCCGTTGCGTTCCGTTCCGTTCTACTCGGTTGATTCCATTCTATTCCATTCCATTCCATTCGATTCCATTCGATTCCATTCGATTCCATTCGATTCCATTCGATTCCATTCCATTACATTCCATTGAATTCTATTCCATTCCATTCCATTGAATTCCATTCCATTCCATTCCATTCCATTGAATTCCATTCCATTGAATTCCATTCCATTCCATTCCATTCCATTCCATTGAATTCCATTGAATTCCATTCCATTCCATTCCATTCCATTCCATTCCATTCCATTGAATTCCATTCCATTCCATTCCATTCCATTCCATTCCATTCCATTCCATTCCACTCCATTCCATTCCACTCCACTCCACTCCACTCCACTCCAATCCACTCCACTCCACTCTTTTCCATTCCATTGAATTCCATTGAATTCCATTCCATTCCATTCCATTCCATTCCATTCCATTCCATTCCGTTCTACTCGGGTTGATTCCATTCTAATCCATTCCATTCCATTCGATTCCATTCGATTCCATTCGATTCCATTCGATTCCATTCCATTCCATTCCATTCTATTGCATTGAATTCCATTCCATTCCATTCCATTCCATTCCATTCCATTCCATTCCATTCCATTGAATTCCATTGAATTCCATTCCATTCCATTCCATTCCATTCCATTCCATTCCATTGAATTCCATTCCATTCCATTCCATTCCATTCCATTCCATTCCATTCCATTCCACTCCATTCCATTCCACTCCACTCCACTCCACTCCACTCCAATCCACTCCACTCCACTCTTTTCCATTCCATTGAATTCCATTGAATTACATTCCATTCCATTCCATTCCATTCCATTCCATTCCATTCCGTTCTACTCGGGTTGATTCCATTCTAATCCATTCCATTCCATTCGATTCCATTCGATTCCATTCGATTCCATTCGATTCCATTCGATTCCATTCCATTCCATTCCATTCTATTGCATTGAATTCCATTCCATTCCATTCCATTCCATTCCATTCCATTCCATTGAATTCCATTCCATTCCATTCCATTCCATTCCATTGAATTCCATTCCATTCCATTCCATTCCATTCCATTCCATTCCATTCCATTCCACTCCACTCCATTCCATTCCACTCCATTCCACTCCACTCCACTCCACTCCACTCCACTCCATTCCATTCCATTGATTTCCATTGAATTCCATTCCATTCCATTCCATTCCATTCCATTCCATTCCATTCCACTCCATTCCACTCCACTCCACTCCACTCCACTCCACTCCACTCCATTCCATTCCGTTGAATTCCATTGAATTCCATTGAATTCCATTCCATTGAATTCCATTCCGTTCTGTTCCGTTCCGTTCCATTCCGTTCCGCTCTACTCGGGTTGATTCCATTCTATTCCATTCCATTCCATTCGATTCCATTCGATTCCATTCGATTCCATTCGATTCCATTCCATTCCATTCCATTCCATTCCATTCCATTCCATTCCATTGAATTCCGTTCCATTCCATTCCATTCCGTTCCGTTCCGTTCCGTTCCGTTCCGTTGCGTTCCGTTCCGTTCTACTAGGGTTGATTCCATTCTATTCCATTCCATTCCATTCGATTCCATTCGATTCCATTCGATTCCATTCGATTCCATTCCATTCCATTCCACTGAATTCCATTCCATTCCATTCCATTCCATTCCATTCCATTCCATTCCATTCGATTCCATTCGATTCCATTCCATTCCATTCCATTGAATTCCATTCCATTCCTTTCCATTCCATTCCATTCCATTCCGTTCTACTCGGGTTCATTCCATTCCATTCCTTTCCGTTCCATTCCGTTCCATTCCATTCTGTTCCATTCCATTCCATTCCATTCCATTCCATTGAATTCCATTCCATTCCATTCCATTCCATTCCATTCCATTCCATTCCATTCCATTCCATTGAATTCCATTCCATTCCATTCCATTCCATTCCATTCCATTCCATTCCATTCCATTCCGTTCTACTCGGGTTGATTCCATTCTATTCCATTCCATTCCATTCCATTCCAATCGATTCCATTCGATTCCATTCGACTCCATTCGATTCCATTCCGTTCCATTCCATGGAATTCCATTCCATTCCATTCCATGGAATTCCATTCCATTCCATTCCATTGAATTCCATTCCATGGAATTCCATTCCATTCCGTTCCATTCCATTCCATTCCATTGAATTCAATTCCATTCCATTGAATACCATTCCATTCCATTCCATTCCATTGAATTCCTTTCCATTCCATTCCATTCCGTTCTGTTCCATTCCGTTCCGTTCCGTTCCGTTGCGTTCCGTTCCGTTCTACTCGGTTGATTCCATTCTATTCCATTCCATTCCATTCGATTCCATTCGATTCCATTCGATTCCATTCGATTCCATTCGATTCCATTCCATTACATTCCATTGAATTCTATTCCATTCCATTCCATTGAATTCCATTCCATTCCATTCCATTCCATTGAATTCCATTGAATTCCATTCCATTGAATTCCATTCCATTCCATTCCATTCCATTCCATTGAATTCCATTGAATTCCATTCCATTCCATTCCATTCCATTGAATTCCATTCCATTCCATTCCATTCCATTCCATTCCATTCCATTCCATTCCATTCCACTCCATTCCATTCCACTCCACTCCACTCCACTCCACTCCAGTCCACTCCACTCCACTCTTTTCCATTCCATTCCATTCCATTGAATTCCATTGAATTCCATTGAATTCCATTCCATTCCATTCCATTCCATTCCGTTCTACTCGGGTTGATTCCATTCTATTCCATTCCATTCCATTCGATTCCATTCGATTCCATTCGATTCCATTCGATTCCATTCCATTCCATTCCATTCTATTGCATTGAATTCCATTCCATTCCATTCCATTCCATTCCATTCCATTCCATTCCATTCCATTGAATTCCATTCCATTCCATTCCATTCCATTCCATTGAATTCCATTCCATTCCATTCCATTCCATTCCATTCCATTCCATTCCACTCCACTCCATTCCATTCCACTCCATTCCACTCCACTCCACTCTACTCCACTCCACTCCATTCCATTCCATTCCATTCCATTGAATTCCATTCCATTCCATTCCATTCCATTCCACTCCACTCCACTCCACTCCAATACACTCCACTCCACTCTTTTCCATTCCATTCCATTCCATTGAATTCCATTGAATTCCATTGAATTCCATTCCATTCCGTTCTTCTCGGGTTGATTCCATTCTATTCCATTCCATTCCATTCCATTCCATTCCATTCCATTCCATTCCATTCCATTCCATTCCATTGAATTCCATTCCATTCCATTCCATTCCATTCCATTCCATTCCATTGAATTCCATTGAATTCCATTCCATTCCATTCCATTCCATTCCATTCCATTGAATTCCATTGAATTCCATTCCATTGAATTCCATTCCATTCCATTCCATTCCATTCCATTGAATTCCATTCCATTCCATTCCATTCCATTCCATTCCATTGAATTCCATTCCATTCCATTCCATTCCATTCCATTCCATTCCATTCCACTCCACTCCATTCCATTGAATTCCCTTCCACTCCACTCCACTCCACTCCACTCCACTCGATTCCATTCCATTCCATTCCATTGAATTCCATTCCATTCCATTCCATTCCATTCCACTCCACTCCACTCCACTCCAATCCACTCCACTCCAATCTTTTCCATTCCATTCCATTCCATTGAATTCCATTCGATTCCATTCCATTCCATTCCATTCCATTCCATTCCATTCCATTCCGTTCTACTCGGGTTGACTCCATTCTATTCCATTCCATTCCATTCTACTCGGGTTGATTCCATTCTATTCCATTGCATTCCATTCCATTCCATTCCATTCCATTCCATTCCATTTCATTCCATTGAATTCCATTCCATTCCATTCCATTCCATTCCATTCCATTCCATTCCATTCCATTGAATTCCGTTCCATTCTATTCCATTCCGTTCCGTTCCGTCCCGTTCCGTTCCGTTCCGTTCCGTTGCATTCCGTTCCGTTCTACTCGGGCTGATTCCATTCTATTCCATTCCATTCTATTCGATTCCATTCGATTCCAATCGATTCCATTCGATTCCATTCGATTCCATTCGATTCCATTCCATTCCATTCCATTGAATTCCATTCCATTCCATTCCATTCCATTCTATTCCATTCCATTGAATTCCATTCCATTCCATTCCATTCCATTCCGTTCCATTCAATTCCATTCCATTCCATTGAATTCCATTCCATTCCATTCCATTCCATTGAACTCCGTCCCATTCCATTCCATTCCGTTCCGTTCCGTCCCGTTCCGTTCCGTTCCGTTCCGTTGCGTGCCACTCCGTTCTACTCGGGTTGATTCCATTCTATTCCATTCCATTCCATTCGATTCCATTCGATTCCAATCGATTCCATTCGATTCCATTCGATTCCATTCCATTCCATTCCATTGAATTCCATTCCGTTCCATTCCATTCCATTCCATTGAATTCCATTCCATTCTATTCCATTCCATTACATTGAATTCCATTCCATTCCATTCCATTCCATTCCATTGAATTCCATTCCATTGAATTCCATTCCATTCCATTCCATTCCATTGAATTCCATTCCATTCCATTCCATTCCATTCCACTCCATTCCATTCCATTGAATTCCATTCCATTCCATTCCATTCCATTCCATTCCATTCCATTCCATTCCATTCCATTCCAATCCATTCCATTCCATTGCATTCCATTCCATTCCATTCCATTCCATTCCATGGAATTCCATTCCTTTCCATTCCATTCCATTCCATTCCATTCCATTCCATTCCATTCCATTGAATTCCATTCCATTCCATTCCATTCCATTGCATTCCATTGAATTCCATTCCATTGCATTCCATTCCATTCCAGTACATTCCATTCCATTCCATTCCATTCCATTCCATTCCATTCCATTCCATTCCGTTCCATTCCATTCCATTCCATTCCATTGAATTCCATTCAATTCCATTCCATTGAATTCCATTCCATTCCATTCCATTCCATTCCATTCCAATCCATTCCATTCCATTCCATTCCATTCCATTCCATTCCATTCCATTCCATTCCATTCTACTCGGGTTGATTCCATTCTATTCCATTCCATTCCATTCCATTCCGTTCTGCTCGGGTTGATTCCATTCTATTCCATTCCATTCCGTTCCGTTCCATTCCGTTCTGTTCCATTCCGTTCCATTCCATTCCATTCCATTCCATTCCGTTCTGCTCGGGTTCATTCCATTCCATTCCGTTCCGTTCCGTTCCGTTCCATTCCGTTCTGTTCCATTCCGTTCCATTCCATTCCATTCCATTCCATTCCATTCCGTTCTGCTCGGGTTGATTCCATTCTAATCCATTCCATTCCATTCCATTGAATTCCATTCCATTCCATTCCATTCCATTCCATTCCATTGAATTCCATTCCATTCCATTCCATTCCATTCCATTCCATTCCACTCCATTCCATTCCACTCCACTCCACTCCACTCCACTCCAATCCACTCCACTCCAATCTTTTCCATTCCATTCCATTCCATTGAATTCCATTGAATTCCATTGAATTCCATTCCATTCCATTCCATTCCATTCCATTCCGTTCTACTCGGGTTGACTCCATTCTATTCCATTCCATTCAATTCGATTCCAATCGATTCCATTCGATTCCATTCGACTCCATTCGATTCCATTCCGTTCCATTCCATGGAATTCCATTCCATTCCGTTCCATTCCATTCCATTCCATTGAATTCAATTCCATTCCATTGAATACCATTCCATTCCATTCCATTCCATTGAATTCCTTTCCATTCCATTCCATTCCGTTCTGTTCCATTCCGTTCCGTTCCGTTCCGTTGCGTTCCGTTCCGTTCTACTCGGTTGATTCCATTCTATTCCATTCCATTCCATTCGATTCCATTCGATTCCATTCGATTCCATTCGATTCCATTCGATTCCATTCCATTACATTCCATTGAATTCTATTCCATTCCATTCCATTGAATTCCATTCCATTCCATTCCATTCCATTGAATTCCATTCCATTGAATTCCATTCCATTCCATTCCATTCCATTCCATTGAATTCCATTGAATTCCATTCCATTCCATTCCATTCCATTCCATTCCATTCCATTGAATTCCATTCCATTCCATTCCATTCCATTCCATTCCATTCCATTCCATTCCACTCCATTCCATTCCACTCCACTCCACTCCACTCCACTCCAATCCACTCCACTCCACTCTTTTCCATTCCATTGAATTCCATTGAATTCCATTCCATTCCATTCCATTCCATTCCATTCCATTCCATTCCGTTCTACTCGGGTTGATTCCATTCTAATCCATTCCATTCCATTCGATTCCATTCGATTCCATTCGATTCCATTCGATTCCATTCGATTCCATTCCATTCCATTCCATTCTATTGCATTGAATTCCATTCCATTCCATTCCATTCCATTCCATTCCATTCCATTCCATTCCATTGAATTCCATTCCATTCCATTCCATTCCATTCCATTGAATTCCATTCCATTCCATTCCATTCCATTCCATTCCATTCCATTCCACTCCACTCCATTCCATTCCACTCCATTCCACTCCACTCCACTCCACTCCACTCCACTCCATTCCATTCCATTGATTTCCATTGAATTCCATTCCATTCCATTCCATTCCATTCCATTCCATTCCATTCCACTCCATTCCACTCCACTCCACTCCACTCCACTCCACTCCACTCCATTCCATTCCGTTGAATTCCATTGAATTCCATTGAATTCCATTCCATTGAATTCCATTCCGTTCTGTTCCGTTCCGTTCCATTCCGTTCTGCTCTACTCGGGTTGATTCCATTCTATTCCATTCCATTCCATTCGATTCCATTCGATTCCATTCGATTCCATTCGATTCCATTCCATTCCATTCCATTCCATTCCATTCCATTCCATTCCATTGAATTCCGTTCCATTCCATTCCATTCCGTTCCGTTCCGTTCCGTTCCGTTCCGTTGCGTTCCGTTCCGTTCTACTAGGGTTGATTCCATTCTATTCCATTCCATTCCATTCGATTCCATTCGATTCCATTCGATTCCATTCGATTCCATTCCATTCCATTCCACTGAATTCCATTCCATTCCATTCGATTCCATTCGATTCCATTCCATTCCATTCCATTGAATTCCATTCCATTCCTTTCCATTCCATTCCATTCCATTCCGTTCTACTCGGGTTGATTCCATTCTATTCCATTCCATTCCATTCGATTCCAATCGATTCCATTCGATTCCATTCGACTCCATTCGATTCCATTCCGTTCCATTCCATGGAATTCCATTCCATTCCATTCCATTGAATTCCATTCCATTCCATTCCATTGAATTCCTTTCCATTCCATTCCATTCCATTCCATTCCATTCCATTCCATTCCATTCCATTCCATTCCATTGAATTCAATTCCATTCCATTGAATACCATTCCATTCCATTCCATTCCATTGAATTCCTTTCCATTCCATTCCATTCCGTTCCGTTCCATTCCGTTCCGTTCCGTTCCGTTGCGTTCCGTTTCGTTCTACTCGGTTGATTCCATTCTATTCCATTCGATTCCATTCGATTCCATTCGATTCCATTCGAGTCCATTCGATTCCATTCCGTTCCATTCCATGGAATTCCATTCCATTCCATTCCATTGAATTCCATTCCATTCCATTCCATTGAATTAAATTCCATTCCATTCCATTCCATTCCATTCCATTCCATTCCATTGAATTCAATTCCATTCCATTGAATTCCATTCCATTCCATTCCATTCCATTGAATTCCTTTCCATTCCATTCCATTCCGTTCCGTTCCGTTCCGTTCCATTCCGTTGCGTTCCGTTCCGTTCTACTCGGTTGATTCCATTCTATTCCATTCCATTCCATTCGATTCCATTCGATTCCATTCGATTCCATTCCATTGCATTCCATTGAATTCCATTCCATTCCATTCCATTGAATTCCATTCCATTCCATTCCATTGAATTCCATTCCATTCCATTCCATTCCATTCCATTGAATTCCATTCCATTCCATTCCATTCCATTCCATTCCATTGAATTCCATTCCATTCCATTCCATTCCATTCCATTCCATTCCACTCCATTCCATTCCACTCCACTCCACTCCACTCCACTCCAATCCACTCCACTCCAATCTTTTCCATTCCATTCCATTCCATTGAATTCCATTGAATTCCATTGAATTCCATTCCATTCCATTCCATTCCATTCCATTCCGTTCTACTCGGGTTGACTCCATTCTATTCCATTCCATTCAATTCGATTCCAATCGATTCCATTCGATTCCATTCGACTCCATTCGATTCCATTCCGTTCCATTCCATGGAATTCCATTCCATTCCATTCCATTGAATTCCATTCCATTCCATTCCATTCCATTCCATTCCATTCCATTCCATTCCATTGAATTCCGTTCCATTCAATTCCGTTCCGTTCCGTTCCGTTCCGTTCCGTTGCGTTCCGTTCCGTTCTACTCGGGTTGATTCCATTCTATTCCATTCCATTCCATTCGATTCCATTCGATTCCATTCGATTCCATTCGATTCCATTCGATTCCATTCCATTCCATTCCACTCAATTCCATTCCATTCCATTCCATTCCATTCCATTCCATTCCATTCCATTCCATTCCATTCCATTCCATTGAATTCCATTCCATTCCATTCCATTGCATTCCATTCCATTCCATTCCATTCCATTGAATTCCATTCCATTCCATTCCATTCCATTCCATTCCATTCCATTCCATTCCATTCCATTCCATTCCATTGAATTCGTTTCCATTCCATTCCATTCTGTTCCGTTCCGTTCCATTCCGTTGCGTTCCGTTCCGTTCTACTCGGTTGATTCCATTCTATTCCATTCCATTCCATTCGATTCCATTCGATTCCATTCGATTCCATTCGATTCCATTCCATTGCATTCCATGGAATTCCATTCCATTCCATTCCATTGAATTCCATTCCATTCCATTCCATTCCATTGAATTCCATTGAATTCCATTCCATTGAATTCCATTCCATTCCATTCCATTCCATTCCATTCCATTCCATTGAATTCCATTCCATTCCATTCCATTCCATTCCATTCCATTCCATTCCATTCCATTGAATTCCATTCCATTCCATTCCATTCCATTCCATTCCATTCCATTCGATTCCATTCGACTCCATTCGATTCCATTCCGTTCCATTCCATGGAATTCCATTCCATTCCATTCCATGGAATTCCATTCCATTCCATTCCATTGAATTCCATTCCATGGAATTCCATTCCATTCCGTTCCATTCCATTCCATTCCATTGAATTCAATTCCATTCCATTGAATACCATTCCATTCCATTCCATTCCATTGAATTCCTTTCCATTCCATTCCATTCCGTTCTGTTCCATTCCGTTCCGTTCCGTTCCGTTGCGTTCCGTTCCGTTCTACTCGGTTGATTCCATTCTATTCCATTCCATTCCATTCGATTCCATTCGATTCCATTCGATTCCATTCGATTCCATTCGATTCCATTCCATTCCATTCCATTCCATTCCATTCCATTGAATTCCATTGAATTCCTTTCCATTCCATTCCATTCCATTCCATTGAATTCCATTGAATTCCATTCCATTCCATTCCATTCCATTCCATTCCATTGAATTCCATTCCATTCCATTCCATTCCATTCCATTCCACTCCATTCCATTCCACTCCACTCCACTCCACTCCACTCCAATCCACTCCACTCCACTCTTTTCCATTCCATTGAATTCCATTGAATTCCATTCCATTCCATTCCATTCCATTCCATTGAATTCCATTCCATTCCATTCCATTCCATTGAATTCCATTCCATTCCATTCCATTCCATTCCATTCCATTCCATTCCATTCCATTACATTCCATTCCATTCCACTCCACTCCATTCCATTCCACTCCATTCCACTCCACTCCACTCCACTCCACTCCACTCCATTCCATTCCATTGATTTCCATTGAATTCCATTCCATTCCATTCCATTCCATTCCATTCCATTCCATTCCACTCCATTCCACTCCACTCCACTCCACTCCACTCCACTCCACTCCACTCCATTCCATTCCGTTGAATTCCATTGAATTCCATTGAATTCCATTCCATTGAATTCCATTCCGTTCTGTTCCGTTCCGTTCCATTCCGTTCCGCTCTACTCGGGTTGATTCCATTCTATTCCATTCCATTCCATTCGATTCCATTCGATTCCATTCGATTCCATTCGATTCCATTCCATTCCATTCCATTCCATTCCATTCCATTCCATTCCATTCCATTCCATTGAATTCCGTTCCATTCCATTCCATTCCGTTCCGTTCCGTTCCGTTCCGTTCCGTTGCGTTCCGTTCCGTTCTACTAGGGTTGATTCCATTCTATTCCATTCCATTCCATTCGATTCCATTCGATTCCATTCGATTCCATTCGATTCCATTCCATTCCATTCCACTGAATTCCATTCCATTCCATTCCATTCCATTCCATTCCATTCCATTCCATTCCATTCGATTCCATTCGATTCCATTCCATTCCATTCCATTGAATTCCATTCCATTCCTTTCCATTCCATTCCATTCCATTCCGTTCTACTCGGGTTGATTCCATTCTATTCCATTCCATTCCATTCGATTCCAATCGATTCCATTCGATTCCATTCGACTCCATTCGATTCCATTCCGTTCCATTCCATGGAATTCCATTCCATTCCATTCCATTGAATTCCATTCCATTCCATTCCATTGAATTCCTTTCCATTCCATTCCATTCCATTCCATTCCATTCCATTCCATTCCATTCCATTCCATTGAATTCAATTCCATTCCATTGAATACCATTCCATTCCATTCCATTCCATTGAATTCCTTTCCATTCCATTCCATTCCGTTCCGTTCCATTCCGTTCCGTTCCTTTCCGTTGCATTCCGTTTCGTTCTACTCGGTTGATTCCATTCTATTCCATTCGATTCCATTCGATTCCATTCGATTCCATTCGACTCCATTCGATTCCATTCCGTTCCATTCCATGGAATTCCATTCCATTCCATTCCATTGAATTCCATTCCATTCCATTCCATTGAATTCCTTTCCATTCCATTCCATTCCGTTCCGTTCCGTTCCGTTCCATTCCGTTGCGTTCCGTTCCGTTCTACTCGGTTGATTCCATTCTATTCCATTCCATTCCATTCGATTCCATTCGATTCCATTCGATTCCATTCCATTGCATTCCATTGAATTCCATTCCATTCCATTCCATTGAATTCCATTCCATTCCATTCCATTGAATTCCATTCCATTCCATTCCATTCCATTCCATTGAATTCCATTCCATTCCATTCCATTCCATTCCATTCCATTGAATTCCATTCCATTCCATTCCATTCCATTCCATTCCATTCCACTCCATTCCATTCCACTCCACTCCACTCCACTCCACTCCAATCCACTCCACTCCAATCTTTTCCATTCCATTCCATTCCATTGAATTCCATTGAATTCCATTGAATTCCATTCCATTCCATTCCATTCCATTCCATTCCGTTCTACTCGGGTTGACTCCATTCTATTCCATTCCATTCCATTCGATTCCAATCGATTCCATTCGATTCCATTCGACTCCATTCGATTCCATTCCGTTCCATTCCATGGAATTCCATTCCATTCCATTCCATTGAATTCCATTCCATTCCATTCCATTCCATTCCATTCCATTCCATTCCATTCCATTGAATTCCGTTCCATTCCATTCCGTTCCGTTCCGTTCCGTTCCGTTCCGTTGCGTTCCGTTCCGTTCTACTCGGGTTGATTCCATTCTATTCCATTCCATTCCATTCGATTCCATTCGATTCCATTCGATTCCATTCGATTCCATTCGATTCCATTCCATTCCATTCCACTCAATTCCATTCCATTCCATTCCATTCCATTCCATTCCATTCCATTCCATTCCATTCCATTGAATTCCATTCCATTCCATTCCATTGCATTCCATTCCATTCCATTCCATTCCATTGAATTCCATTCCATTCCATTCCATTCCATTCCATTCCATTCCATTCCATTCCATTCCATTCCATTCCATTGAATTCGTTTCCATTCCATTCCATTCTGTTCCGTTCCGTTCCATTCCGTTGCGTTCCGTTCCGTTCTACTCGGTTGATTCCATTCTATTCCATTCCATTCCATTCGATTCCATTCGATTCCATTCGATTCCATTCGATTCCATTCCATTGCATTCCATGGAATTCCATTCCATTCCATTCCATTGAATTCCATTCCATTCCATTCCATTCCATTGAATTCCATTGAATTCCATTCCATTGAATTCCATTCCATTCCATTCCATTCCATTCCATTGAATTCCATTCCATTCCATTCCATTCCATTCCATTCCATTCCATTCCATTCCATTCCATTCCATTCCATTCCATTCCATTGAATTCCATTCCATTCCATTCCATTCCATTCCATTCCATTCCATTCCATTCCATTCCGTTCTACTCGGGTTGATTCCATTCTATTCCATTCCATTCCATTCCATTCCAATCGATTCCATTCGATTCCATTCGACTCCATTCGATTCCATTCCGTTCCATTCCATGGAATTCCATTCCATTCCATTCCATGGAATTCCATTCCATTCCATTCCATTGAATTCCATTCCATGGAATTCCATTCCATTCCGTTCCATTCCATTCCATTCCATTGAATTCAATTCCATTCCATTGAATACCATTCCATTCCATTCCATTCCATTGAATTCCTTTCCATTCCATTCCATTCCGTTCTGTTCCATTCCGTTCCGTTCCGTTCCGTTGCGTTCCGTTCCGTTCTACTCGGTTGATTCCATTCTATTCCATTCCATTCCATTCGATTCCATTTGATTCCATTCGATTCCATTCGATTCCATTCGATTCCATTCCATTACATTCCATTGAATTCTATTCCATTCCATTCCATTGAATTCCATTCCATTCCATTGAATTCCATTGAATTCCATTCCATTGAATTCCATTCCATTCCATTCCATTCCATTCCATTGAATTCCATTGAATTCCATTCCATTCCATTCCATTCCATTCCATTCCATTGAATTCCATTCCATTCCATTCCATTCCATTCCATTCCATTCCATTCCACTCCATTCCATTCCACTCCACTCCACTCCACTCCACTCCAATCCACTCCACTCCACTCTTTTCCATTCCATTGAATTCCATTGAATTCCATTCCATTCCATTCCATTCCAT
Source organism: Gorilla gorilla gorilla (assembly GCF_029281585.2). Taxonomy (NCBI): domain Eukaryota; kingdom Metazoa; phylum Chordata; class Mammalia; order Primates; family Hominidae; genus Gorilla; species Gorilla gorilla. Next base: position 12,906,165 of record NC_073240.2, on the reverse strand, counting down.
TCCATTCCATTCCATTCCGTTGTACTCGGGTTGATTCCATTCTAATCCATTCCATTCCATTCGATTCCATTCGATTCCATTCGATTCCATTCGATTCCATTCGATTCCATTCCATTCCATTCCATTCCATTCCATTGCATTCCATTGAATTCCATTCCATTGCATTCCATTCCATTCCAGTACATTCCATTCCATTCCATTCCATTCCATTCCATTCCATTCCGTTCCATTCCATTCCATTCCATTCCATTGAATTCCATTCAATTCCATTCCATTGAATTCCATTCCATTCCATTCCATTCCATTCCATTCCAATCCATTCCATTCCATTCCATTCCATTCCATTCCATTCCATTCCATTCCATTCCATTCTACTCGGGTTGATTCCATTCTATTCCATTCCATTCCATTCCATTCCGTTCTGCTCGGGTTGATTCCATTCTATTCCATTCCATTCCGTTCCGTTCCATTCCGTTCTGTTCCATTCCGTTCCATTCCATTCCATTCCATTCCATTCCGTTCTGCTCGGGTTCATTCCATTCCATTCCGTTCCGTTCCGTTCCGTTCCATTCCGTTCTGTTCCATTCCGTTCCATTCCATTCCATTCCATTCCATTCCGTTCTGCTCGGGTTGATTCCATTCTAATCCATTCCATTCCATTCCATTGAATTCCATTCCATTCCATTCCATTCCATTCCATTCCATTCCATTCCATTCGATTCCATTCGATTCCATTCCATTCCATTCCATTGAATTCGATTCCATTCCATTCCATTCCATTCCATTCCATTCTATTGAATTCCATTCCATTCCATTCCATTCCATTCCATCGAATTCCATTCCATTCCGTTCCATTCCATTCCATTGCCTTCCATTGAATTCCATTCCATTCCATTCCATTGAATTCCATTCCATTCCATTCCATTCCATGGAATTCCATTCCATTCCATTTCATTCCATTCCATTCCATTCCATTCCGTTCTACTCGGGTTGATTCCATTCTATTCCATTCCATTCCATTCGATTCCAATCGATTCCATTCGATTCCATTCGACTCCATTCGATTCCATTCTGTTCCATTCCATGGAATTCCATTCCATTCCATTCCGTTGAATTCCATTACATTCCATTCCATTGAATTCAATTCCATTCCATTCCATTCCATTCCATTCCATTCCATTCCATTGAATTCGTTTCCATTCCATTCCATTCCGTTCCGTTCCGATCCGTTCCGTTCCGTTCCGTTCTACTCGGTTTATTCCATTCTATTCCATTCCATTCCATTCGATTCCATTCGATTCCATTCGATTCCATTCGATTCCATTCCATTGCATTCCATTGAATTCCATTCCATTCCATTCCATTCCATTCCATTCCATTCCATTCCATTCCATTCCATTCCATTCCATTCCATTCCATTCCATTCCATTCCATTCCATTCCATTCCATTCCGTTCTACTCGGGTTGATTCCATTCTATTCCATTCCATTCCATTCCATTCCAATCGATTCCATTCGATTCCATTCGACTCCATTCGATTCCATTCCGTTCCATTCCATGGAATTCCATTCCATTCCATTCCATGGAATTCCATTCCATTCCATTCCATTGAATTCCATTCCATGGAATTCCATTCCATTCCGTTCCATTCCATTCCATTCCATTGAATTCAATTCCATTCCATTGAATACCATTCCATTCCATTCCATTCCATTGAATTCCTTTCCATTCCATTCCATTCCGTTCTGTTCCATTCCGTTCCGTTCCGTTCCGTTGCGTTCCGTTCCGTTCTACTCGGTTGATTCCATTCTATTCCATTCCATTCCATTCGATTCCATTCGATTCCATTCGATTCCATTCGATTCCATTCGATTCCATTCCATTACATTCCATTGAATTCTATTCCATTCCATTCCATTGAATTCCATTCCATTCCATTCCATTCCATTGAATTCCATTCCATTGAATTCCATTCCATTCCATTCCATTCCATTCCATTGAATTCCATTGAATTCCATTCCATTGAATTCCATTCCATTCCATTCCATTCCATTGAATTCCATTCCATTCCATTCCATTCCATTCCATTCCATTCCATTCCATTCCACTCCATTCCATTCCACTCCACTCCACTCCACTCCACTCCAATCCACTCCACTCCACTCTTTTCCATTCCATTGAATTCCATTGAATTCCATTCCATTCCATTCCATTCCATTCCATTCCATTCCATTCCGTTCTACTCGGGTTGATTCCATTTTAATCCATTCCATTCCATTCGATTCCATTCGATTCCATTCGATTCCATTCGATTCCATTCGATTCCATTCCATTCCATTCCATTCTATTGCATTGAATTCCATTCCATTCCATTCCATTCCATTCCATTCCATTCCATTGAATTCCATTCCATTCCATTCCATTCCATTCCATTGAATTCCATTCCATTCCATTCCATTCCATTCCATTCCATTCCATTCCACTCCACTCCATTCCATTCCACTCCATTCCACTCCACTCCACTCCACTCCACTCCACTCCATTCCATTCCATTGATTTCCATTGAATTCCATTCCATTCCATTCCATTCCATTCCATTCCATTCCATTCCATTCCACTCCATTCCACTCCACTCCACTCCACTCCACTCCACTCCACTCCATTCCATTCCGTTGAATTCCATTGAATTCCATTGATTTCCATTCCATTGAATTCCATTCCGTTCTGTTCCGTTCCGTTCCATTCCATTCCGCTCTACTCGGGTTGATTCCATTCTATTCCATTCCATTCCATTCGATTCCATTCGATTCCATTCGATTCCATTCGATTCCATTCCATTCCATTCCATTCCATTCCATTCCATTCCATTCCATTGAATTCCGTTCCATTCCATTCCATTCCGTTCCGTTCCGTTCCGTTCCGTTCCGTTGCGTTCCGTTCCGTTCTACTAGGGTTGATTCCATTCTATTCCATTCCATTCCATTCGATTCCATTCGATTCCATTCGATTCCATTCGATTCCATTCCATTCCATTCCACTGAATTCCATTCCATTCCATTCCATTCCATTCCATTCCATTCCATTCCATTCGATTCCATTCGATTCCATTCCATTCCATTCCATTGAATTCCATTCCATTCCTTTCCATTCCATTCCATTCCATTCCGTTCTACTCGTGTTCATTCCATTCCATTCCTTTCCGTTCCATTCCGTTCCATTCCATTCTGTTCCATTCCATTCCATTCCATTCCATTCCATTGAATTCCATTCCATTCCATTCCATTCCATTCCATTCCATTCCATTCCATTCCATTGAATTCCATTCCATTCCATTCCATTCCATTCCATTCCATTCCATTCCATTCCATTCCGTTCTACTCGGGTTGATTCCATTCTATTCCATTCCATTCCATTCCATTCCAATCGATTCCATTCGATTCCATTCGACTCCATTCGATTCCATTCCGTTCCATTCCATGGAATTCCATTCCATTCCATTCCATGGAATTCCATTCCATTCCATTCCATTGAATTCCATTCCATGGAATTCCATTCCATTCCGTTCCATTCCATTCCATTCCATTGAATTCAATTCCATTCCATTGAATACCATTCCATTCCATTCCATTCCATTGAATTCCTTTCCATTCCATTCCATTCCGTTCTGTTCCATTCCGTTCCGTTCCGTTCCGTTGCGTTCCGTTCCGTTCTACTCGGTTGATTCCATTCTATTCCATTCCATTCCATTCGATTCCATTCGATTCCATTCGATTCCATTCGATTCCATTCGATTCCATTCCATTACATTCCATTGAATTCTATTCCATTCCATTCCATTGAATTCCATTCCATTCCATTCCATTCCATTGAATTCCATTGAATTCCATTCCATTGAATTCCATTCCATTCCATTCCATTCCATTCCATTGAATTCCATTGAATTCCATTCCATTCCATTCCATTCCATTCCATTCCATTGAATTCCATTCCATTCCATTCCATTCCATTCCATTCCATTCCATTCCATTCCATTCCACTCCATTCCATTCCACTCCACTCCACTCCACTCCACTCCAGTCCACTCCACTCCACTCTTTTCCATTCCATTCCATTCCATTGAATTCCATTGAATTCCATTGAATTCCATTCCATTCCATTCCATTCCATTCCGTTCTACTCGGGTTGATTCCATTCTATTCCATTCCATTCCATTCGATTCCATTCGATTCCATTCGATTCCATTCGATTCCATTCGATTCCATTCCATTCCATTCCATTCTATTGCATTGAATTCCATTCCATTCCATTCCATTCCATTCCATTCCATTCCATTCCATTCCATTCCATTGAATTCCATTCCATTCCATTCCATTCCATTCCATTGAATTCCATTCCATTCCATTCCATTCCATTCCATTCCATTCCATTCCATTCCACTCCACTCCATTCCATTCCACTCCATTCCACTCCACTCCACTCTACTCCACTCCACTCCATTCCATTCCATTCCATTCCATTGAATTCCATTCCATTCCATTCCATTCCATTCCACTCCACTCCACTCCACTCCAATACACTCCACTCCACTCTTTTCCATTCCATTCCATTCCATTGAATTCCATTGAATTCCATTGAATTCCATTCCATTCCGTTCTTCTCGGGTTGATTCCATTCTATTCCATTCCATTCCATTCCATTCCATTCCATTCCATTCCATTCCATTCCATTCCATTCCATTGAATTCCATTCCATTCCATTCCATTCCATTCCATTCCATTCCATTCCATTCCATTGAATTCCATTCCATTCCATTCCATTCCATTCCATTCCATTGAATTCCATTGAATTCCATTCCATTGAATTCCATTCCATTCCATTCCATTCCATTCCATTGAATTCCATTCCATTCCATTCCATTCCATTCCATTCCATTGAATTCCATTCCATTCCATTCCATTCCATTCCATTCCATTCCATTCCACTCCACTCCATTCCATTGAATTCCCTTCCACTCCACTCCACTCCACTCCACTCCACTCGATTCCATTCCATTCCATTCCATTGAATTCCATTCCATTCCATTCCATTCCATTCCACTCCACTCCACTCCACTCCAATCCACTCCACTCCAATCTTTTCCATTCCATTCCATTCCATTGAATTCCATTCGATTCCATTCCATTCCATTCCATTCCATTCCATTCCATTCCATTCCATTCCGTTCTACTCGGGTTGACTCCATTCTATTCCATTCCATTCCATTCTACTCGGGTTGATTCCATTCTATTCCATTGCATTCCATTCCATTCCATTCCATTCCATTCCATTCCATTTCATTCCATTGAATTCCATTCCATTCCATTCCATTCCATTCCATTCCATTCCATTCCATTCCATTGAATTCCGTTCCATTCTATTCCATTCCGTTCCGTTCCGTCCCGTTCCGTTCCGTTCCGTTCCGTTGCATTCCGTTCCGTTCTACTCGGGCTGATTCCATTCTATTCCATTCCATTCTATTCGATTCCATTCGATTCCAATCGATTCCATTCGATTCCATTCGATTCCATTCGATTCCATTCCATTCCATTCCATTGAATTCCATTCCATTCCATTCCATTCCATTCTATTCCATTCCATTGAATTCCATTCCATTCCATTCCATTCCATTCCGTTCCATTCAATTCCATTCCATTCCATTGAATTCCATTCCATTCCATTCCATTCCATTGAACTCCGTCCCATTCCATTCCATTCCGTTCCGTTCCGTCCCGTTCCGTTCCGTTCCGTTCCGTTGCGTGCCGCTCCGTTCTACTCGGGTTGATTCCATTCTATTCCATTCCATTCCATTCGATTCCATTCGATTCCAATCGATTCCATTCGATTCCATTCGATTCCATTCCATTCCATTCCATTGAATTCCATTCCGTTCCATTCCATTCCATTCCATTGAATTCCATTCCATTCTATTCCATTCCATTACATTGAATTCCATTCCATTCCATTCCATTCCATTCCATTGAATTCCATTCCATTGAATTCCATTCCATTCCATTCCATTCCATTGAATTCCATTCCATTCCATTCCATTCCATTCCACTCCATTCCATTCCATTGAATTCCATTCCATTCCATTCCATTCCATTCCATTCCATTCCATTCCATTCCATTCCATTCCAATCCATTCCATTCCATTGCATTCCATTCCATTCCATTCCATTCCATTCCATGGAATTCCATTCCTTTCCATTCCATTCCATTCCATTCCATTCCATTCCATTCCATTCCATTCCATTGAATTCCATTCCATTCCATTCCATTCCATTGCATTCCATTGAATTCCATTCCATTGCATTCCATTCCATTCCAGTACATTCCATTCCATTCCATTCCATTCCATTCCATTCCATTCCGTTCCATTCCATTCCATTCCATTCCATTGAATTCCATTCAATTCCATTCCATTGAATTCCATTCCATTCCATTCCATTCCATTCCATTCCAATCCATTCCATTCCATTCCATTCCATTCCATTCCATTCCATTCCATTCCATTCCATTCCATTCTACTCGGGTTGATTCCATTCTATTCCATTCCATTCCATTCCATTCCGTTCTGCTCGGGTTGATTCCATTCTATTCCATTCCATTCCGTTCCGTTCCATTCCGTTCTGTTCCATTCCGTTCCATTCCATTCCATTCCATTCCATTCCGTTCTGCTCGGGTTCATTCCATTCCATTCCGTTCCGTTCCGTTCCGTTCCATTCCGTTCTGTTCCATTCCGTTCCATTCCATTCCATTCCATTCCATTCCGTTCTGCTCGGGTTGATTCCATTCTAATCCATTCCATTCCATTCCATTGAATTCCATTCCATTCCATTCCATTCCATTTCTTCCATTGAATTCCATTCCATTCCATTCCATTCCATTCCATTCCATTCCACTCCATTCCATTCCACTCCACTCCACTCCACTCCACTCCAATCCACTCCACTCCAATCTTTTCCATTCCATTCCATTCCATTGAATTCCATTGAATTCCATTGAATTCCATTCCATTCCATTCCATTCCATTCCATTCCGTTCTACTCGGGTTGACTCCATTCTATTCCATTCCATTCAATTCGATTCCAATCGATTCCATTCGATTCCATTCGACTCCATTCGATTCCATTCCGTTCCATTCCATGGAATTCCATTCCATTCCGTTCCATTCCATTCCATTCCATTGAATTCAATTCCATTCCATTGAATACCATTCCATTCCATTCCATTCCATTGAATTCCTTTCCATTCCATTCCATTCCGTTCTGTTCCATTCCGTTCCGTTCCGTTCCGTTGCGTTCCGTTCCGTTCTACTCGGTTGATTCCATTCTATTCCATTCCATTCCATTCGATTCCATTCGATTCCATTCGATTCCATTCGATTCCATTCGATTCCATTCCATTACATTCCATTGAATTCTATTCCATTCCATTCCATTGAATTCCATTCCATTCCATTCCATTCCATTGAATTCCATTCCATTGAATTCCATTCCATTCCATTCCATTCCATTCCATTGAATTCCATTGAATTCCATTCCATTCCATTCCATTCCATTCCATTCCATTCCATTGAATTCCATTCCATTCCATTCCATTCCATTCCATTCCATTCCATTCCATTCCACTCCATTCCATTCCACTCCACTCCACTCCACTCCACTCCAATCCACTCCACTCCACTCTTTTCCATTCCATTCCATTCCATTCCATTCCATTCCATTCCATTCCATTCCATTCCATTCCATTCCATTCCGTTCTACTCGGGTTGATTCCATTCTAATCCATTCCATTCCATTCGATTCCATTCGATTCCATTCGATTCCATTCGATTCCATTCGATTCCATTCCATTCCATTCCATTCTATTGCATTGAATTCCATTCCATTCCATTCCATTCCATTCCATTCCATTCCATTCCATTCCATTGAATTCCATTCCATTCCATTCCATTCCATTCCATTGAATTCCATTCCATTCCATTCCATTCCATTCCATTCCATTCCATTCCACTCCACTCCATTCCATTCCACTCCATTCCACTCCACTCCACTCCACTCCACTCCACTCCATTCCATTCCATTGATTTCCATTGAATTCCATTCCATTCCATTCCATTCCATTCCATTCCATTCCATTCCACTCCATTCCACTCCACTCCACTCCACTCCACTCCACTCCACTCCATTCCATTCCGTTGAATTCCATTGAATTCCATTGAATTCCATTCCATTGAATTCCATTCCGTTCTGTTCCGTTCCGTTCCATTCCGTTCCGCTCTACTCGGGTTGATTCCATTCTATTCCATTCCATTCCATTCGATTCCATTCGATTCCATTCGATTCCATTCGATTCCATTCCATTCCATTCCATTCCATTCCATTCCATTCCATTCCATTGAATTCCGTTCCATTCCATTCCATTCCGTTCCGTTCCGTTCCGTTCCGTTCCGTTGCGTTCCGTTCCGTTCTACTAGGGTTGATTCCATTCTATTCCATTCCATTCCATTCGATTCCATTCGATTCCATTCGATTCCATTCGATTCCATTCCATTCCATTCCACTGAATTCCATTCCATTCCATTCGATTCCATTCGATTCCATTCCATTCCATTCCATTGAATTCCATTCCATTCCTTTCCATTCCATTCCATTCCATTCCGTTCTACTCGGGTTGATTCCATTCTATTCCATTCCATTCCATTCGATTCCAATCGATTCCATTCGATTCCATTCGACTCCATTCGATTCCATTCCGTTCCATTCCATGGAATTCCATTCCATTCCATTCCATTGAATTCCATTCCATTCCATTCCATTGAATTCCTTTCCATTCCATTCCATTCCATTCCATTCCATTCCATTCCATTCCATTCCATTCCATTGAATTCAATTCCATTCCATTGAATACCATTCCATTCCATTCCATTCCATTGAATTCCTTTCCATTCCATTCCATTCCGTTCCGTTCCATTCCGTTCCGTTCCGTTCCGTTGCGTTCCGTTTCGTTCTACTCGGTTGATTCCATTCTATTCCATTCGATTCCATTCGATTCCATTCGATTCCATTCGAGTCCATTCGATTCCATTCCGTTCCATTCCATGGAATTCCATTCCATTCCATTCCATTGAATTCCATTCCATTCCATTCCATTGAATTAAATTCCATTCCATTCCATTCCATTCCATTCCATTCCATTCCATTGAATTCAATTCCATTCCATTGAATTCCATTCCATTCCATTCCATTCCATTGAATTCCTTTCCATTCCATTCCATTCCGTTCCGTTCCGTTCCGTTCCATTCCGTTGCGTTCCGTTCCGTTCTACTCGGTTGATTCCATTCTATTCCATTCCATTCCATTCGATTCCATTCGATTCCATTCGATTCCATTCCATTGCATTCCATTGAATTCCATTCCATTCCATTCCATTGAATTCCATTCCATTCCATTCCATTGAATTCCATTCCATTCCATTCCATTCCATTCCATTGAATTCCATTCCATTCCATTCCATTCCATTCCATTCCATTGAATTCCATTCCATTCCATTCCATTCCATTCCATTCCATTCCACTCCATTCCATTCCACTCCACTCCACTCCACTCCACTCCAATCCACTCCACTCCAATCTTTTCCATTCCATTCCATTCCATTGAATTCCATTGAATTCCATTGAATTCCATTCCATTCCATTCCATTCCATTCCATTCCGTTCTACTCGGGTTGACTCCATTCTATTCCATTCCATTCAATTCGATTCCAATCGATTCCATTCGATTCCATTCGACTCCATTCGATTCCATTCCGTTCCATTCCATGGAATTCCATTCCATTCCATTCCATTGAATTCCATTCCATTCCATTCCATTCCATTCCATTCCATTCCATTCCATTGAATTCCGTTCCATTCCATTCCGTTCCGTTCCGTTCCGTTCCGTTCCGTTGCGTTCCGTTCCGTTCTACTCGGGTTGATTCCATTCTATTCCATTCCATTCCATTCGATTCCATTCGATTCCATTCGATTCCATTCGATTCCATTCGATTCCATTCCATTCCATTCCACTCAATTCCATTCCATTCCATTCCATTCCATTCCATTCCATTCCATTGAATTCCATTCCATTCCATTCCATTCCATTCCATTCCATTCCATTCCATTCCATTGAATTCCATTCCATTCCATTCCATTCCATTCCATTCCATTCCATTCCATTCCATTCCATTCCATTGAATTCGTTTCCATTCCATTCCATTCTGTTCCGTTCCGTTCCATTCCGTTGCGTTCCGTTCCGTTCTACTCGGTTGATTCCATTCTATTCCATTCCATTCCATTCGATTCCATTCGATTCCATTCGATTCCATTCGATTCCATTCCATTGCATTCCATGGAATTCCATTCCATTCCATTCCATTGAATTCCATTCCATTCCATTCCATTCCATTGAATTCCATTGAATTCCATTCCATTGAATTCCATTCCATTCCATTCCATTCCATTCCATTGAATTCCATTCCATTCCATTCCATTCCATTCCATTCCATTCCATTCCATTCCATTGAATTCCATTCCATTCCATTCCATTCCATTCCATTCCATTCGATTCCATTCGACTCCATTCGATTCCATTCCGTTCCATTCCATGGAATTCCATTCCATTCCATTCCATGGAATTCCATTCCATTCCATTCCATTGAATTCCATTCCATGGAATTCCATTCCATTCCGTTCCATTCCATTCCATTCCATTGAATTCAATTCCATTCCATTGAATACCATTCCATTCCATTCCATTCCATTGAATTCCTTTCCATTCCATTCCATTCCGTTCTGTTCCATTCCGTTCCGTTCCGTTCCGTTGCGTTCCGTTCCGTTCTACTCGGTTGATTCCATTCTATTCCATTCCATTCCATTCGATTCCATTCGATTCCATTCGATTCCATTCGATTCCATTCGATTCCATTCCATTACATTCCATTGAATTCTATTCCATTCCTTTCCATTGAATTCCATTCCATTCCATTCCATTCCATTGAATTCCATTGAATTCCATTCCATTGAATTCCATTCCATTCCATTCCATTCCATTCCATTGAATTCCATTGAATTCCATTCCATTCCATTCCATTCCATTCCATTGAATTCCATTGAATTCCATTCCATTCCATTCCATTCCATTCCATTCCATTCCATTGAATTCCATTCCATTCCATTCCATTCCATTCCATTCCATTCCATTCCACTCCATTCCATTCCACTCCACTCCACTCCACTCCACTCCAATCCACTCCACTCCACTCTTTTCCATTCCATTGAATTCCATTGAATTCCATTCCATTCCATTCCATTCCATTCCATTGAATTCCATTCCATTCCATTCCATTCCATTGAATTCCATTCCATTCCATTCCATTCCATTCCATTCCATTCCATTCCATTCCATTCCACTCCACTCCATTCCATTCCACTCCATTCCACTCCACTCCACTCCACTCCACTCCACTCCATTCCATTCCATTGATTTCCATTGAATTCCATTCCATTCCATTCCATTCCATTCCATTCCATTCCACTCCATTCCACTCCACTCCACTCCACTCCACTCCACTCCACTCCACTCCATTCCATTCCGTTGAATTCCATTGAATTCCATTGAATTCCATTCCATTGAATTCCATTCCGTTCTGTTCCGTTCCGTTCCATTCCGTTCCGCTCTACTCGGGTTGATTCCATTCTATTCCATTCCATTCCATTCGATTCCATTCGATTCCATTCGATTCCATTCGATTCCATTCCATTCCATTCCATTCCATTCCATTCCATTCCATTGAATTCCGTTCCATTCCATTCCATTCCGTTCCGTTCCGTTCCGTTCCGTTCCGTTGCGTTCCGTTCCGTTCTACTAGGGTTGATTCCATTCTATTCCATTCCATTCCATTCGATTCCATTCGATTCCATTCGATTCCATTCGATTCCATTCCATTCCATTCCACTGAATTCCATTCCATTCCATTCCATTCCATTCCATTCCATTCCATTCCATTCCATTCGATTCCATTCGATTCCATTCCATTCCATTCCATTGAATTCCATTCCATTCCTTTCCATTCCATTCCATTCCATTCCGTTCTACTCGGGTTGATTCCATTCTATTCCATTCCATTCCATTCGATTCCAATCGATTCCATTCGATTCCATTCGACTCCATTCGATTCCATTCCGTTCCATTCCATGGAATTCCATTCCATTCCATTCCATTGAATTCCATTCCATTCCATTCCATTGAATTCCTTTCCATTCCATTCCATTCCATTCCATTCCATTCCATTCCATTCCATTCCATTCCATTGAATTCAATTCCATTCCATTGAATACCATTCCATTCCATTCCATTCCATTGAATTCCTTTCCATTCCATTCCATTCCGTTCCGTTCCGTTCCGTTGCATTCCGTTTCGTTCTACTCGGTTGATTCCATTCTATTCCATTCGATTCCATTCGATTCCATTCGATTCCATTCGACTCCATTCGATTCCATTCCGTTCCATTCCATGGAATTCCATTCCATTCCATTCCATTGAATTCCATTCCATTCCATTCCATTGAATTCCTTTCCATTCCATTCCATTCCGTTCCGTTCCGTTCCGTTCCATTCCGTTGCGTTCCGTTCCGTTCTACTCGGTTGATTCCATTCTATTCCATTCCATTCCATTCGATTCCATTCGATTCCATTCGATTCCATTCCATTGCATTCCATTGAATTCCATTCCATTCCATTCCATTGAATTCCATTCCATTCCATTCCATTGAATTCCATTCCATTCCATTCCATTCCATTCCATTGAATTCCATTCCATTCCATTCCATTCCATTCCATTCCATTGAATTCCATTCCATTCCATTCCATTCCATTCCATTCCATTCCACTCCATTCCATTCCACTCCACTCCACTCCACTCCACTCCAATCCACTCCACTCCAATCTTTTCCATTCCATTCCATTCCATTGAATTCCATTGAATTCCATTGAATTCCATTCCATTCCATTCCATTCCATTCCATTCCGTTCTACTCGGGTTGACTCCATTCTATTCCATTCCATTCCATTCGATTCCAATCGATTCCATTCGATTCCATTCGACTCCATTCGATTCCATTCCGTTCCATTCCATGGAATTCCATTCCATTCCATTCCATTGAATTCCATTCCATTCCATTCCATTCCATTCCATTCCATTCCATTCCATTGAATTCCGTTCCATTCCATTCCGTTCCGTTCCGTTCCGTTCCGTTCCGTTGCGTTCCGTTCCGTTCTACTCGGGTTGATTCCATTCTATTCCATTCCATTCCATTCGATTCCATTCGATTCCATTCGATTCCATTCGATTCCATTCGATTCCATTCCATTCCATTCCACTCAATTCCATTCCATTCCATTCCATTCCATTCCATTCCATTCCATTCCATTCCATTCCATTCCATTGAATTCCATTCCATTCCATTCCATTGCATTCCATTCCATTCCATTCCATTCCATTGAATTCCATTCCATTCCATTCCCTTCCATTCCATTCCATTCCATTCCATTCCATTCCATTCCATTCCATTGAATTCGTTTCCATT